>NC_056728.1:301934805-302054805 GCF_019279795.1 Protopterus annectens
TAAAGTTGTTTGCTAGCAGCAGCCTCTTCATTAGTTACAGATTTCTTTAATGTGGAATTATGTAGATGGCTTTTACTAGTTCAGAGATTGTGCATATTTACTGATACTGGTGGACTGTAGAAGTTTGAGTAGACTTTTATGATGGAAATGTTATGAATTGGGCTGTTTGTCATTATTGGTGCATGCATTTTGTTTCATTGTTTACTGGAAAAATGTTCAAAACAATAAATTTAAAACGCTGTCTAACAGCTATACTGTATTGTACAAGGAATAGAATTTAATACAATCAGGAAGGTGTATCAAAGAGCACGTGTATGTTTCATGTGCAAGGAGCCTATGATTTGAAAACAGCTCAAAATTAATCTTTATCTGCCACTGGCAAAAAGTATTTTCTTTGAATGTGGGTTTCAATGCTGTTTCAATGAATGTGAGTTTTAAGGGCAGAGAAGTTTTAATGCTAAGTCTAGTTTCATTGTGAGACTGCATTGCTTTGTTTAGCAGATATTTATTGGTGTTTGTGCTGTAAAATGCAAAATAAAACTTTTCTGGCAAATCATTTAGGAAAGAAGTCACTAAATAATGACCAACGTTAAGTTTCAGACGTCATAATCTTCCAAAAAATGCATGCTAAAGCAAGACCTGATATTCTATCAACTGTCTTAAGTTTATACAAGATCAATTTTTAGTACTGTTTGTATGTTCCCCCAGTATATTTGGCCTTGTCCAGATTTACTGCATTGAGGTTGAGAGGTATGTGCAAATAAATAGCTTTATAGAATTAGGAATATTCAAACCTCTCAACTGTCCCCAATTTTGGCTCAAAATGTTGCTCTTCCCCTCATAATCTCTCCGCAAAATAGCAATTTTGGAAGAAAACGTGGAGGGTTTACTTTCATAAATAACTGTAATGATCAGAGTTATACATTACTTTTATTTCAGAAATGCATGTAGATTCTCTAATTTTGTCAGCTGCTCAAGTTAAAACTGTGCTCATATTAAAATGGTGTCCCTTCTTTGATAGGTTCCCAGCTGTATTGTCTGGCAATCCTCTACTCCAACTACCATGCTGCATTTTTCAAAGAACTGACTTTCAGGTTCATTTTCAATTCAAGGAACTGAGTTTGAGTGAATTTATATTATATTACTGAAGAGGCATTATGCCTCTTCATCGACACTAAGAGCAAACCATGAATTATGAGAATGGCCGTAGCTTGGCTGGGGAGGGGGTAGCAGTTTGAGAGCTGTGAGTACAAATTTGAAATTCCTAGCTACACCCCTGGTTCTGCATACAGATGTGCTTGTGTTTTATTAAACATTATAATTACATATAGACACATATTTACAATTATACAAATCTTGTAATATTTACCTTCATTAAAATTGTTTTGTAGTTTATTTTTTAAAACTATGTTTGATATGATTAAAAATAAATAATAAAAAAAGGAATACATACTATAGAACTCTGGCCTTCTCACCTACACATGATCTATCCATTCAGCTGGCTGGTCAGGCCTATGCTTCTGTAGGTCATCATACTTGCTTCAGTATAGGAAGCCAAAGTGGGTGATCCCTGTCAAGGTTGACAGGGGTTAACCCAACACCTGCCAGATGTTAATCTATTTCAAGTGTGTCCCTTTTATGTGGGCATAAATCTTATCCAGGTCTATAGTACGTGATCGAATAGTCAAATGTTCGAACAAGGAATAATCGACCCCTAAATATTGAAATGCCGTAATGTTGAACGGCAAAAAAAATTAACCCAAACAAACCATTAAAATGCTCTAAGCAGGGTCAAGCTCCCTACACCCCCCACACCCCCCCATTACTTAAATATACCAACTCTGAGATCGCACTACAGTGCAGACAATGGAAAACTTCCACGTCCGCACTGTATGAAGATCTCCATTGAACCATTCGACATTCTGACGGTTCGATATTTACTGGTCGATTATTACGTGTTCAAACATTTGACTGTTTGATCACGTAATATAGACCCTCTTATCCAAGTACAAATCCCCCAGAAGGTCGAGTGTAATTTTAATCTCTTTGCCAGTCCAGCTTTGAGTGTACCTTTATGCCTTCACAGGTGTTGCCATCATTAGAAGTCCCAGTACTAGAATGAAGAATGTATGACCATAGCTGTGGTTCACAGGTTTAAAATCTCTCTTTCTCTGGAGTGTGACATCACCCTAGCCAAACCCACTTAACAAGCAGTATACCAGGTATTGTTATTATTTTAAACTTTACTTCTACCAAAAATGCTTTGTCATCTGCATTATTTTTTTTTTATTAAAGGAATACATTCACATTTCAATTACAGGGTGGATAAAAGTCATTAATGAAGCCTTCAGTTTTTATCTTAACTTACACTTTCTACTGGTGTTAAGTAACTTGCTGTTGCTACCTTTGTGGAGTTTTACACCTGAATATTATGAAATAATAATTTATTTATAATTATCTCCTGAAGTATAGCATCAATATTATTTTTTTTTTGGGGGGGGGTTATTTATTTCTGCAAAAATAAATCGTCCTGTTTGTGTCAGTGGCAACTTTTAGTAAATGTTAAGTAATCTGAGGTGGTAAAGTGCACCGTATGATGTTCTGTGGGTAGGACTTCATGATTATGCAATCTCACATGCATAAGACTCCATTTGTCTTTTCTAAAACATTGTCAGTTTATAGAATTGAGGTTATCTGTGAGCCCTGCTGCATACTGAGGATTGCTGGGGACTGCTTCAGACTCCAGCACTACCCCTGCTGGATTGACAAGAATCCAACTCCATGTTCACGACTACCCAAGGCCTGATTACATGGATAAATTGCCCTACATGTTTGCATATTACAGTAATTTATAGAGATAAGCATGAAGAGGCCTAATTTGCATATAAAATGTAAATTACCCTGGACTTACACAGATAATTTTCTTACACAATAATATTAACTTGTGAATATTCAAGTTAGATGGCAAATGCCTTAGGAAACTGCGGACTTTCTAAAGTAAGCAATACATAATTGAAATGTTGCAAATTCATATGAAACAGTTCAGAATGATGTTAGATTACTGAGTTTTGCTTGAAGAAATGTTTGCTTTACTAATAATATGGGCAGATTAGAATGGCTTAAGTGAATGCTGTAAAACTGTCATTTGTAATTGGAAATTAATTACAACAGTAGTAAAAATGCATAGTGATAACTGAGAAAGACAAGTTTATTTTGTGGTCATTTAGTTACTGGGCACAACCTGGTAGAAATTAAATGATTTAATTGTCAAGTACTGAAGTTATAAGAATATTCTGTTTTCACAACATACATCATGTGTCTTTACTGGGAGATTTCACGTGTCTTTACTGGGAGATTTCTGATTGTTACTGCTGAATAAAAATGATAGCATTATGAAAACAAGAAAGTGGTAGTAGAAAGATGGATCTGTTAATAAACTGCTTACCTTGCTATTGTGAATGTGCATGAATGGTGCAAGTTAGTTCAAAGCAACCTTACCTGTCCAGATTGAGATTCTGCATGTGTATATAATTATGGGTTATGTCCTCTAACTTCTTTGTCTATGTGTGATAATGCAGGCATGATTTCATTGTTGTGTTGTCTGACTGATGATTCAATCAATTTTTTTTTGTGTGACTGTGATATATTGTTTTAGATCCAGTAATGATGCAAACCAGGTATGAAGGCAGAGAAAGGATAATTGTAGCCATGAGGAAAACTCTATTCTCATGGCAGCCCTTAAGACATAGAGCAAATGTCTTTTTTTGGAAAATTGTGGCCCAAACAAAGACCTAGAATCAAGTGGTTATGAATATTAATGCTATAGGTAGGAGGAATTGCACAGCACAGTGCAAGAAGAGGGAAAATTAAATGGAAGGACATGCAAGAGCCAAGGTGAGGTAGAATGCAATTGCCCCTACCAGTACGAGGGGGGGGGGGTCCAACACTTATCCCTTTAAGACAATATGAAGAGTACCTTCTCTCCATTCATGGGGATGACTTTAATGCAAAAGATGATGGGACTAGGATAATCAGAGGTGGTGTGGACATTGGCTATTGCCAACATATGCTGTAGCAGCACACATTTGTCAAGGAAGGTTGGATTAAAACCAGTAACATACTTTTATGTAGAACATTGCATGCTTTCATTGAATGATTTTATGTAACACACAACAAGTACTATTAACAGATGAACCCTTCAGTTTTGATGGAAGCATCTCTGATCACATGAGACTGAAACTGTTTCTCAAGAAAGAACTGTAATTAGAGGGGAGGGGAGACAAGCATAACAGATGTCATATAGACATCATCATCATTCATCTATACTGAGCAAAACCACTCATTCAAGATCAGATCAGTGTCACCAGGATAACCTGTATCAAGTAGATCCTGACATCAGACTAACTCGCCATGCCACTCTCATGACACCATTTCTTCAAATCACTTGCACTATTATCTAGCCTATATTTAGGAGACATGTATGATACTTTTGGACTTGACCAACTATGATTCAAGTGTGACATTTCTCTTACTTACAATTTGGCCATCACACACATCAATGTTTCACTTGAAGGGAAATAAATTAATAAAAAAATAAAAAAGGGAGGGACTTAGGACCCTTTTCAAACGTATGTATTTTGTTCCTCCAATGATATTACTTAAAACCTCATGGAACTATAGAAAGAAATCTGTTTGTCATACCATACACATTGCAGTGATTAACGTCATTAATGCTCTCTGCATTATCATTGTTATAGCTGGCAATTACCTACAAATTAAAAGTGGTAATGCACAAGTATTCAGTGAAACACTAACATGAAAATTTAAGAGGAAAATGAGTATCATGCCATGTAAACAAACACTGCTGCCACTTCACCCTCTCCACTGTACAAATGATGGTGTTTTGTATCTGAGGCCACTAATTATTGTGTACGACAAAATTAATTAATGTAATGTGCAGTACCTTAACAGACAATATAGCTCATACTGAGGAAACATTGCTCTATATAAAAATAATATGGTATGTTTTTTTTTTTATTCCACTGCAAGGTATGAACTCATGTTAAATAATGAAATAACATTTTTTATTAATTGTACCACATGAGGACATTCAGTATGTGCATAGTTAGGAACACCACCTTAGCAGAATGTGTTTTTCAAAACAGTTAAAATTGTGATCATTCCTTGCATGATGTCAGGAGTTGAAGATGAAGAGGAGTTGGTGAGCACTCAGGCATGACTTTTACAAAGAATAATATGAGGACCTGTTCTAAAATACAAAATTATTGTTTAAAGTTGAGAAAGAATTTCCGATGAACAGTGACATAGACCATGCACCACACAGCATCACCCATATATATCACTGCATGCATCAAATATTCTCTATGTGCCTTTCACAAAAAAGGGAACACTAATCTAAATGTCATTGACCATAGTTCTGAACTAGATGTCACCTCTTTAATACACAGCCATATGCCATGCACATGCCTACTTTATGGAATACTTTATTACTGTTGCTGGCTGGTCATTATTAGTTGTATTAGGACTGGGACTGAGCTGCAGTGACAGCACAGGTCACCAGACTGGTGCATGATCATATTTTGCAGAATACCACATGCGGTAAACATTCTGCATGAAGCAGCTAGGTCATACTGAAGGGCACCCCTAGACTCATGCAAATACCTAATCTCTTCAAAAGGCAAAGGCCCTCTTGATGACAGTACAGGTTTCCATCATGGCTGTGTTGGAATTATCTTCAACAGCTCCACTTGGATTTTTCACTGGTGTTAGGAGTCATGACTCCAATGGATATTTATCATCACCTAAAAGAGAAAAAAAGAAAAGAAAAAAGCAGTTTAGTATCCAGCAATACATTTTACAATGAATAACAACTTAAATAAAATAGAAAAATGAAAAAAAAATATTTTCCACTTACTAACAAGATGACCACTGAACATCCTACCATGCAGGAAAAGGGGATACAGTGAGCTAGTGTGCCAGATATGGGAATCATGTGTTCTGCCACAATGTTAGATGGAGATTTTGGTGATGCACCCCATTCATCACATACCATTTAGCAGTTGATGGAATGGGAGCCTTTATTATTGTTTATCAGTCTCCTGTGGACTAGATGGGGCCCTAATAACAACATAAGTGCAAGCTATCACACAGAGTATCTCAGGGAAAATTGCCACCCCATTAAAGACATGCATAGACTGGGTTTGGTCCTGAGGTGACACCAGGGAATAGATGTACTGATCCATATGTGGCAAGAGTACATTCAGGAACTGCCAAAGTATCCCTAAGGCAGAAACCTGTGAGATTCCCATCATATCCCCAATCTGTCTCTGGAAGGTACTTGTGTCAAGTTTAGTGAGGACTGTAAATAGATTTGTATCAACAGGGATAGAAAGGCCATGCATTCCCCCAGAGCCCCTCTGGAGGCCAGAAACACTCACTAAAACCCTTACAATATCCAAATGCATTCTGAACCTATCAAGTATCTCCTGATTGTCAAAATTATAGTGTTATTCTCTGTCAATATCTCTGTCTTCTTGGCAGGTGAGTGCCACTGGCTTCAAGTGGTTTTGGCCTCTCCTAGAAAAGTAGCTCATACTGGGAAATAGCAAGGTTAGCGGCAAGTGACAACATCATCATAGATTGCAAAGTGAAAAGGAATGGCTTGTTCTTTTATAATGAATCTGCAGACTGCATGCAAACATGCAAAATTTGACTATGGATCACAAACAGGTGGAAGCCCTCATTAGGGCATGCAATTTTATATAATTTCTTATTTGCATCTCATTATAACTTCATTTGTTTATGCATATTCATGGGCAACATGCATTAGCATAAAAAGCATTTACAAACTGTGTTTTTTGCTGCAGAAACATGCAGACAGAGTGGATAGTCTTGACACATTTGCAGCTATGAATACCACCCTAAAAATGATCAAGTTTAAAAAATGAAGAGCCTCATCTCTAGGAAAATGTGAAAACAACAAAATCAATACAAATTACATAATGGCACGAACGGAATACATTATGGGGCAGTGAGTGGTATTTATATAAATTTTCAGGTGGCAGGTTAAAAGTAAGAATTAACACAAATTATGTACAATTAGAAAGTGCAATCTGGACATAAGGTACTGAGGACAGTTTTTGAAAGTAGGTTTCTGTGACTTATATCACAGCAGGCTTTTTTCATCAGAAAAAATGTGAAATAAAGACAAAATGATTACTGTCCACACAGATAAAAAGGTAAGCGCTTTCTTTCATTTTTAACACAACAAACTTCTTCAGAACTGACCAGCAAATCAATTAGTCAAGTTTAAATACAAAATTGATTAATAAATGAACCAATCAAATATCCATTCATCTAATTATTCATTAATGCATACAATTTTCTTAAAGACATGAGTCAAATATGAAATATACCACTTAACATATATACAAAAGCATATAGCACATACAAATGGATGCCTGCTATGAACATATGTATTAAATAAACTATTTAATAAAATAATCTATTATTTATGGTCTCATTCAGACCCGGAATATTGTCTGCCCTAAGAAAGACCTGCCATTTAAGCTCCTTGTTTTCAAGGGCATTATTGAATTCTGTAACAAATGGAGTCAAATCTATTCCATCCAATACAAAAAATATATATTTTTTTTGAAATTAGAACACTCTAAAGCATGTTTGGCTAATGCATTGTTAGTGTCTTTATTTCTAATGGCCAAACGGTGTTGATAAATCCTTTTGTAAAGGGCTCTAGTTGTTTTCCCCACATAAAAAATTGTGACAGGTAGAGCAGATTGCCAAATATACTACCCCCATACTTTTGCAGTTGTATCTGCCTTTATTGATCACCATTTTATTAATGTGTGAAAAAAATATATTTTTTGATGAATCAATAACCCTACATTGTTTACAGTTGTAACATGGGTAGGTGCCAGTGGCTCCTCTGACAGTTTATGTTCTCCTGTTTCTAAAATAGACTTTAAACTTGCAACCTTTTTATAAATGAAACATGGGTGGTCACCTAGTACTCTAGCTAAGTCTTGATTTCCCAAAATAACTTTGCATTTATTAAAAATTACCTGTTTAATACTAACAGTCAGTACTAATGGGAACAGGAAAGGCACAATCCATCTCTTTTACTTTCTCATGTTCGTTGTTTTTGTCATTATTAATTATTAATTAATTAGTTATTAATTAGTTAGCAGGCTTTTTTGTTGTTGCTTTTTGTTGTGTGTGCGCTGCTGTTATTATTTTATGCTGGAGCTTTTTCAAGCATTCTAAATTAACAGTTAATATTCAAGTTTAGAAATGCGTGTTTTCTGACTTTTGATATCTAGCTATAAACCCCATTTCTTTAACTAATTGTGAAGTTTAAAATTCAGTTTACTTTACCTATATAGTTATAAATAAAACTGTATACCTAGACAAGAGAATACCTTTTTAGACTAATGCAGGAAATATATTTATACTTGGTTGGAAATGCAAAGGCACCAGATATAATTCAGACAGAACTTCAAAGACCATGCATTTAAGACGGGCTAAAAATGCTGAATAAGTGCAAAGCATTATTTGATTACTTCATGGAAATCAGCAATCAAAAAAAGATGAAGTTCACAGAGAAGTGGATCTTTTGAATTCTGAGGTATGACGGAAAAGATATAATCGAGAAGCAGCATCTAGTTAAATAACAAAGACGGGAGCCATCTAAGGCTCCATACAGCAACAACACTGATGACAACATGGACATTCATAACATTTTCTAAAAGGAATTTACTGAAAACTCTAGAGAAAGGTAAGTAATGAGAAAGTAGTAATATGTTTCAGATTAATCTGGAACTAACACACAGAGTACTTCAGAAATTGTTACAAAATTATGATCAAAGCTTTGAAAAAATGATAAATGAATAGCATTTAATATAATGAGCCATGCAAAACTGATGTAAATCATGAGGATGATCATAATACTCTGCACTGCACTGCACAAATACTGGGTGAGGGTCACTAAATTCTGAAACTAAGAGCACTATAGACTTGATAAAAGAGAAAAATCTATAGCAGTTGACAAAGACTGTGAAGCAGTGAAATAAAGAATTAAGTAATTAACAAGGTTACTCTTTTTGTTTTTTTTCTTTTTTTTTCCACATTTGCAACCATCACTGCCATGCAACATTTATATATTTGTTTTCATTCTTTAGCCTAATTCTTCATAATTGTAGCAATCATACCTATCAACTTACTGAATATATATATATGTGTATATATATATATATATATATATATATATATATATATATATATATATATATATATATATATACATACACACACATACACATACACACATGCACAAACATATATATATATATATATATATATAGAGAGAGAGAGAGAGAGAGAGAGAGAGGTCAATTTCCCAGACTTAGTATTTTTATACTGCCTATAGTTTATACATATCATTAATTAGTTGATTGATGTGATCAGAAATATTAAAAGCCTGATTTATCCATGTACCCAGGTCCTTAAAGGAATCCACAATTTCAATTACTGTGTTCTGTACTAATAGTCATCATTTAGTCTATGTCTCCCAAATATTACGATTAGTTTTTGATGTAGTTATTAGCATATTATTTTCTTGTACTAAAGTAGTCAATTTAGTGTTTTCTTTCTTTCTTTTTCTTTCTTTCTTTCTTTCTTTCTTTCTTTCTTTCTTTCTTTCTTTTGCAGACATGGCATATCCATAACAGATGTAATCAGTTTTGTCATTTTCAAGTCATCTGCAACAATGCTGTAGAACACCTCTACACCTCAAATAAAAAAATATGTCAGAAAGATACAACTTAAACAAGTAAGGACCTAGGGCAGAGCCCTGTGAGACACACAGACTGTAACAAATAATTTCACCTGTGGAATTACTGTATTATGCTGTCATGTGATGTTTGTAAGTCAAGCAGCCATCCATCTTTTCAATATTACATTAATACCAAGTTTTTCTAATTTATTTATTTATCAATGTTTCATGTAATACTCTATCAAAGGCTGAAAATTGGTTTGCATAAATTACATTATGAAATATTTGTATTAATTTTTAGTGTTATACTGCTATAGAATATCACGTTGTAGGTAGTTACTGACCTATTTTCAACTTATATATGCTGATATATGGTTTCAAGTCTCAGTATTTCCATTTCTGATAATAAAGTATCTAAATTAACTCTCCATTATTGTTTTACAAGCAAACAAGCTGACTTTTGGGTCTAATCAGCTCTGGCTTTGTCCTATTCCCCTTTTTTTCCAGATGTGTTTAACAGGTGCATGTCTCCAATTTTCTGGAATCTGTCCACAATAAATAGATGCAATGGTGCTGTAAGTTCACATCAAAGTGTTTGCATGTCATTATTAAATCCATCTCCCCCCACTCTTAGAGTTTACACACAGTTTATCTATGCGTATTTCTTCACTCCAACCTCACCTTACATATTTATAAAATGTCTTCCTGTTGTGCTCAATAACTTAATATAAGTGTTCCTCAAGTTTTTCCTGATAATCTTGCACTATGTTTAATTTGTCTGCCCAGTTTATTTCAGCTTTCAAAGTTATATTTTGACCTTCTTTCCATTTATTGTATCTCATCTTAGTTATCTTATTCTTATGGAAATATCTCCTCCTGAGTTTGTGTTCCTAGATCCCGATGATAATGTTTTTAATTTTTTTTGCTAGCTGTAATTGACCCTTTAGAACTATAAGCTCAGTATACTTCAAAGGTGGAAAATCTAACATGAAGTATCAACCAGCACGTTAGGAACACAAACAATATTCAGAATGCTTTGTCCCTTGCTAAGTTTGTTTTCAATATGCAACAATTGCTGTTCCTGTGCATATGTTATAAATAATTTCCTTACTAATGTTGTAGAATCAATATTATTCCAGTCTGTCTCTAGTAAATCCAAGTCTCCAGCTATTATAAATTTTCTTCCTGTGTTTCATGCAAGACATATATGAATCCCTTTAGGTCATCAGCACTTGACTTTGGTTGTCTATATACTCCAACAGTTGCAATCTGTTCCAGGTTTGCATTGTCCTGATTACACAATCTACAGTTATAATCATTGAATATAAGGGTTCATTAGAATTTCATAAATTCTGAGAAGTGTGAGCAATATCCTTGGAACTGAATTATGAATCCATTAGGATTTCATGTATTCTGGGAACTGTGAGAAATGTTATAACACATAGATAGCGATCTAGCCTTTGAAATCATGTGTCCACAATGATGACGAAATTATTTTATGTTGCACAACTTATAAACAAAGGTATGGCATCTAAGTCCAAGGAAGTCATTGTTCCACTGTATTTGACATTTATCTGACCTATCATTGAGTACAATGCCTCCTTTGGTATGTACCTAACCAGGCATATCCAACAACTGGAACATCCACAGAGGCTCCTCAGCCAAAGAATACACGGCGTGAGTAAAATTTCCTATGCAGACAACCTCAAGCCCCTATCCCTGTATTCTGTCTCCTACAGGCTTTTGAGACAGATCTAAGCCTGGCATACAAGGCATTGTCAGACCCCATGCTGACGGACCTCCTGCATATCTACAAAACAAACAGCACCAGAATTACATGTTCTAAAGACTTAAACCTTGCCTGTGATATAAATAGGACCTGCTGGAGTGATAGGTATATATCCCAGAGAATACTGCATGTATGGAACAAGCTCCCCATCCATGTGAAGCAGAGTTCCTCCCTATCCCAATTGAAGTGCAACTTGGACAATTGGATGGGAAACTGAAAATTCATCCCTGGTTTTGCATCTATGTCTCTAATGAACACAGGTAACCTGTAAATGGTTCATCTCCCAGGCCCATGCTTAACACTCCTTAATGGTATCAGAACTTGTCGGAGATTTGGGATGCACGGCTAGGCTTAAAAAGGCCCTTGCAGTTGTTAGCCTAGTAAACACCTATGAATCTATGAACCTATAATCACTGAATGTGAAGATTTATTATGAATACTTGCATTCTGGAACTGCATGTTATGCACTCATTGAAAGTAAGAGTTTACTTCTGTTTTTTCTTTTCTTTTTTTTCTGCCTTTTCCCCTACATTTCCTACATGCCCTGTCTGTGCCATGTCAACCAGCTATTCCACCCCTCCAGACTTATTCTGGTAATTGCTGGGGCCAGTCAAGGACTGCAGACAACAGAGCTTAGCATGTCTGAGCTTCTGTCTGGGGGTATTTTACTTTGGCCTACCCTGTTACTCCCCTAACCTCTGTGGCAGCATAGCATGGTCCTGACGACATACAATGTGGGATCTGTGGCGTATCGTTCTACCTCCATGGCAGCTCAAACAAGCTTCACTGCTGGCTATACCTCCTCTTCATGACTGTCACAGCCTCCACAAGGATTCATCATCTCGAGATACCTATGTATCACCCTCACTGCAGTATGGGCATGCCCATCAGTCCCTGCCATTCCATCAACCACCCAGGAAACTAATCAAATCCAGGTCACCTGAATCTAAATCAGGCCTTTATTCCTTTATGCCACCAGAGTGGCAAAGGTAAGAGTTTATTAGGATTTCATATATTCTGGAAACTGTGGGCAATATAGTAGTAATTGAATTAACATGTCCATTAGGATTTCATGCATTATGGAAACCGTGCATAATGTAGCAGTAACTAAATGAAAGTGTTCATTAGGATCTCGTACCTTCTGGAAACTGAACAATGCTGTAGTCTCTGAACGTAAGGTTTATGATTCCATATATTCTGGGAACTATGTGTAATGTAGTACCCACTAAAGGTCATGACTCATTAAGATTTCTTACATTCTGGAAACTGAGTAATCTCATAGCGGCTGAATGTAAGGTCCTATTTGGATTTCATACATTCTGGAAATTGTGTGTAATGTAGTAGTAATTGAATGTAAGTGTTCATTAGGATTTAATACATTCAGGAAGTGTCAGCAATGTTGCAGTTTTTGAATGAAAAGATTAATTAGGATTTCAGACATTCAAGAAACTATGAGTAATGTAGTACTCACTAAGTGTAATTATTCATTAGCATTTCTTACATTCTGGAAACTGTGAGTAGTCTTTCACCTACTGAATGAAAAATGTTTTTTGGAATTTCATAAATTCTGGGAAGTGGGAGTAATGTCGGTCAGTGTAAGGATTCATTAGCATTTCATTCATTTTGGAAACAGTGAGTAATACCATAATCACTAAATGTAAGAAATCAGAACTTCATACATTCTAGGTCCTGTGAATAACTGTGAAATTGCTGAATGTAATGACTCATTAACTTCATATGTTCTGTGTCCTGTGAATAACTGTGCAAATACCAAATGTAATAACTCATTAGAACTTCACAATTCTGGATCCTGCGAATAGCTGTGTAATCACTGAATGTAATGGCTCTTTAGATCTTCACAAATTCAGAGTCATGTGAATAATTGTGTAATTCCTGAATGTAATGATTTATTAGAAATGACTCACTAGAATTTCATACATTCTGGGTGCTGTGAATAACTGTGCAGTCCCTGAATGTGATGACTCATTAGAACTTCATACATTGTTGGTACTGTAAATAATTGTGTAATCACTAAATATGACTGATTAGAACGTCATACATTCTGTGTCTTGGGAATAATTGTATAATCACTAAATGTAAAGATAATTAGAACTTCATACATCCAGAGTCCTGTGAATAATTGCATAATCACTGAATGTAATGAGTCATTACAACTTCATGCTTCCTGGGTCCTGTGAATAATTGCATAATCACTTAATGTAATGACTCATTGGAACTTCAGACATCCTGGGTCCTGTGAATAATTGTGTAATCTGTGAAAGTAATGATTCTTTAGACCTTCATATATCCTAGGTATTGTAAATAATTGGGTAAGTGTTGAATGTAATGACTCATTAGAACTTCATATATCCTGGGTCCTGTGAATAATTGTGTAATCGGTGAATGTAATGACTCATTAGAACATCATACATTCTAAGTCCTGTGAATAAATGTGAAATCACTGAATGTAATGACGCATTAAGTTCATATGTTCTGGGTCCTGTGAATAACTGTGCAAATACCGAATGCGACGACTCATTAGAACTTCATACATTCTGGGTCATGTAAATGACTGGGTAATTAGAATGTAATGACTCATTAGAACTTCACACATTCTGGAACTTGTGAATAACTGTGCAATCACTGGACGTAATGGCTCTTTAGAACTTCACAAATTCTGGGTCATGTGAATAATTAATTGTGTAATCCCTGAATATAATGACTTATTAGAGCTTCATACATTCTGGCCACAGTGAATAATTATCAATCCTTGAATGTAATGACTCATTAGAACTGTTTACATTATGGGTGCTGTGAATAACTGTGCAGTTGCTGAATATAATGTCTCATTAGAACTTCATACATTGTTAGTACTGTAAATAATTGTGTAATCACTAAATGTAATGATGATTAGAACTTCATACATCCTGAGTCCTGTGAATAATTGCATAATCACTGAATGTAATGATTCATTGCAACTTCATGCTTCCTGGGTCTTGTGAATAATTGCATAATCGCTGAATATAATGAATCATTGGAACTTCATACACCCTGGGTTCTGTGAATAAGTGTGTAATCATTGAATGTAATGACTCATTAGAACTTCATACATCCTGGGTCCTGTGAATAATTATGTAATCGGTGAATGTAATGACTCTTTAGAACTTCATACATCCTGGGTCCTGTGAATAATTGTGTAATTGTTGAAAGTAATAACTCATTGCAACTTCAGACATCCTGGGTCCTGTGAATAATTGGGTAATCACTGAATGTAATGACTCATTTGAACTTCATACATTCCGGGTCCTGTGAATAATTGCATGATTGCTGAATGTAATGACTCATTAGAACTTCATACACCTTGGGTTGTGTGAATAATTGTGCAATCGTTGAATGTAAACTCATTAGAACTTCATGCATCCTGGGTCCTGTAAATAGCTGTGTAATCCTTGAATATAATGACTCTGTCCTGCCAGCAAGTCCTATTGATGTCACAGACCAGGTTGAGGTCATGAGTGTGGGCTACTTGAGAAGAGTTTGACTTGCGGATATGCAGCATCCCATCAGAGTAGGATCTGAGATTGTTTTGTATGCCAGATAGAGATCACCTCTGTGGAATCTGTAGGAGACTGAGTAGAGGGACTGGGCTTTTAGCCTATCTGTGTAGGATAGATGTTTGAGCCCCTGGATTCTCCTGGTGAGGAACCTCTGTGGCCTCAACAACTGCTGCATGTGCTTTGTGAGGTACATGCCAAAGGGGGCATTGTACTCAATAATGGGTCTTATAAGGGCAGAATGCAGGGATGTTATGACCACCATGTCCTTGGATGAAATACCCTTACTAATGAGGTGGGCCACGTAGAAAGCTTTACATAGAAGGGAGGCAATATGGTGGTCAAAGGTCAGTTTGCTATCAACCTGGGTGCCCAAGTCCCTCAAAACTGATTGCGTGCTTAGGACATTATTATCAATGTGATAATTTGTGGGGATGTTACTCTTCCCAAAGGGGATGATGGTGCATTTTTTGGCATTCAGTTTGAGGCCATGTTTCTAGCACCAGTCATTTGTTTGGGTGAGAACCTCTTGGAGGATGTCCACATCACTAGGTGCACTAATGACAGCACCTAGTTTGCAGTCATCTGCAAATTTGGTCAGTCATAGCCCACTGGTTTTGGCCTGCACCTCAGAAAAGTATATGTCAAACAGCAGAGATCCCAAGACCAATCCCTGGAGTACACCACTTATTATGGGTCTACGGCTTGAGGTGGCTTCCCCTGTTTTGACTTTTTGGGTTCTATCAGTCATCCAATTTGCTACCCATCTGGTAACATATGGATTGATGCATAGTTGAGAGAGTTTGTCTATTATACCTGATTGGGGAATAGTATTGAAGGCTTTAGCCGGGTCAAGGTAGGCAATGTGCACCATCTTCTACTTGTCCATGGCCTTGGTGACTGTCTCAAAGACGTCAACCAAATTTAACAGGCATGACCTCCCCTTGATGAAACCAAGCTGTGTGGGATTGAGTGTCTGGAGGTTGCCAGTGTCTTGTTAATGATGGCCATGATAATCTGCTCCATGGCCTTGCAGACCAGGCTAGTTAGGCTGAGGGGTCTATAATTTCCTGGATCGGTGAATGCTCCACCTTTGTGCATAAGGATGACAATGGCTGTCCTCCACTCAGCTGGGATGAAGCTGGTACTCATACTTTGGTTGAATAGGGTGTCTAATAGTGCTGCAAGTTCCTGCCTGAGTTCATGTAGAATACAGCCTGGGATGTTAATGGGTCCCATGAAGGCTGTATTTTTTGCCTTTGAGAGGCCAGTGATGACTTGCATCCTTAGAGATAAGGGGGAGGGTCAGGTACTGGTGATGTCCTGTTTTACTGATTGGGGGACAGAGGAGTAAAGTTTTCACTGAACCTGTCTGCCAGCAGGTTGCCTATATCTGCAGCATTTGTGTATGTAATGTCCTTGACCACCAGTTCTGAGCAGATCTGGGTGCTTTCCCTTGAGATTGCAGACATATTTGAAGGCCTTATGATAATCTTTAATAGACGTGGCCAGTTTGCACTCAAACTTTTCTTTGGAGGATTTCAGTAGTGCTCTTATTTGCTTCTTTAGGCTAAGGAGAGATTGCTTCCAGTTAATTACCTACTCCTTCTTGGTCCTGGACAGCATTTTTTTCTTTTTACTATATGAAAAATGTATTTTAATTCATGTGCTCTGCTCCTATGCTGTGCTGGATCCAAAGTCTTCTTAAGACACACAGTCTTGCTGTGCTGTTTACTGCTGAAATCAAAGTCACCGAACTTTGCATGACTCCATCTGTAGTCTGTTTAAAGCACCAAGCCTTTCAAATTGCACATTGATAAAGAAATATATTTTGCAGCTATAAGCACAGTTACAGATAACTTATTTTATAACAAACCACATGTACTCTGTCAGTTTATAGCATATATTTACAAAGTCTTCATTCATTACAGATATAAATGATGACTTCTACAAAATACTTCTCTCTGTCCTTCTCTCACATAACTGAATTACTATAATAGTTATATAGAGTGCTAGTCATGCACATAGATGATGTTATTACCTCTTGGTATCCTTTTTTGGCCTTCTGTGGGAAGTTACATAATGTCTGTTTTTAGACTTTTCTATTGTCCTGTCAGCAGTTCTGCTGATGTAAAAATGCACAAATGCACGCAATCAGAATAACAGAAACATGAAAGGAAACATCTGTTCTGTTCCTTCTGAAAAACATCACATATTGCTGAGTTTATAAAAAAGGATGTCTGTTAATAGATATCTGTTCTGCAAACATGAGAAAATCATGTAATGCTTGCTTTCCAATATTGCTTTGTTAGGCATTTTCTGATGCTGTGAAGAGAAGCCTGTCTGTTATACATATAGTATGAATGCACATTTTACATTGCTAAACTCTATACATATATTCAAGCAAACTTTTTATTCTATGCTTTATCTTTCACTATATTTACAACATAATTAATTTCAGCCTTATATTCATAATATTGAACAATTCCCTCTATTTTTAAACATACTCAAAACACTTTATACCAATATGTATTTTTGATCACATTATATTGAAAACACATTAAGAAACAAAACCTTTATTCTTCTTTTGAAACGTCAAAATGCAATTTTACACAGTTAATACAATGAAAACATGTATTACTACCAAAACTGAATGTATTTAACAAATGTTTCTTTTGCAGACCATTTTGTGAAAATATTTCACCAATTATGAGCTGTGTCTGCTTTAATTTAACTTGATTAATTTATTCTTTTGCAATTACAAAATTTAATTTATGACTTAGAACTGTTCCATTAACTCTTTGCAACTGTTGAATTAATTATAAGAGACAAGAACTATGTGCTACTGCAAGACAAGAACTATGTGCTACTGTAAGCATTTATACACTACTGACAATATACAGTTTTAATGTCATTGTAACCATAACATTGTGGTCATGTCTCTGAACTGTCTATACACTTTACTTGACAGTGAAGTGTACTCTGAAGAATGCTATTTACATATTAGTCCATTAGCTGTATGAATACAATATTTTAATATAATTTTTTTAACTGATACAGATAAAATGGTAGTCCAAAAACCAGTAATGAGGCTCCAACTTAAAACCAGTGATAATATTACTTTTGAACTTATTACAATGTATTTTGTATAGTATGTATTTATACAGACTGTTTGCTATTCATGCATTTCAATCTAGTAGGTACCCTGGACCCATTTTTTTAGACATTAATTTCATTTGTACTGAATTTTTCTGCATTTGTACATACAAAGACTATAAAGTACATTTAGTGTAATCTTACAACTTTAATAACATTAATTTTAAGCAAAATTTTGAAAAATTCTTATGTCTCTTTAGAAGTATTTAGTGGAATTGGCACAAAGGCATACGTTTTGTTATTTTAAACTACAAACTCAGCAATTAGAAACATTCATGCTTTTTTATACCAACATTGTTTTGCCAAAAACATATTAAAAATAGTGACCATTCTTGTGCAATTTTAACATATCTTTACTCTCTCTTGTATAGCTGTAATAAAGCAATGTTAAGCCTATCTCTTGTATAGCTTTGCAGTTTAACATGTTGTGAATACAATTTAATACTAAACAATACAATAATCTATTAACAACTTGTAAAATATCTTATCCTGTCAGGTTTAATCCAGTTTACCAGTATTTCTAATACACTAATACCTGTTTTTCCCTCCCCCCTAAAAGAGTATTATCAAGAAGGAATAAGATATTTCTTTCTGTAGCTTTATTTTAGACTCTTTTGCAATACATACTGCTCACACAGTCAATGTAAAACAGATAAAGTACCCCTCCCCCTGTAGTATTGCACTATTGTTTATTTGCTTTAGAATGTACACCAACCCGATACTTTGGCCACACATCTGCTCCACTACACTGCCAAACTATAGACCCCTGTCTGATTTGATCATTTTTGAAAAACTTTTGCTATTTATTACCACTAGTAGGTATTTACACCTTCCTGCACAATTGATTTGAACTGTATGTATACTATAGCCCATTTGCTGGCTGCACTTGATGCAACTGAGGTTTTTTTTTTTTCTTTTCTTTTTAACATTTACTTGCAAACAGATTATCAGTGACATCTATGCAATTGTGACATTTTATTACAATTACCAAATAGTGTTGCATATAAACATTTTAACAATTATGTTTTAATAATAATAATGCTTTAGAAAAAACTCAAGCTACTTTTCCGGCAATCAGTCGTGTTTATCTTATCTTTCCAACATTTCCTGTAACTATTCATCTAGTCAAGGAAGGTCTGAGCTCGCATTTCAGACTCTATAAACTATAGTTAATTCTTTTGGCATTTTTCCTTTAATTTGATTGTGATTTGCATAACTATGCAAACTAAACATTATTTTACAATTAGCTTACATACTTTTCAGTATTTTTTTATTTATTTATTTAACTGCCCTACTATTAATTTTACAAAAACTGTTTGACTAATACCATTTGTGATTTTATTTCCTTTTAAAATTCAGAACTTTAACTGTTTGGTGTGGTGTTACTATACAATTATATAAAAATTGTAAAAAACAAATAGATATTAGCTTAACTAACACATGTTTATATTTACCTTATTTATATTTGCTGTTGTCTGCCTGTTATTTTTGTGTATTGTAACAGATGTATTTTAGATGAAAAGAACATACATGCATGTATGTCTTGTATCTTTATATCTTTACTGTTAACTATTTTCATTTTAATTTTATGCACTATAACTGTTTCATGTAACTTTTTATTTAATTTTTTACACTAAAACTGTTGTGTACCTTTTGACTATGCTATTAGAATAGCAGTTATATGGTCTATTTTACTGTACTACTGATAAATGTCTTGCTTTAACTGAATGAAATTAAAATATTTAAGAATGATTTGTCCATACATCAGATCTTACCATCCTGGCATGTATGCTTAACCATTTTCAAAACATAAGGATATTATAAAATATATATATTTTTGCACAGATTAGCTGTGTATGCAGGAAGTTCCCAGTCTCTGTCAGTTCAGCTAATTTATTTCTTTTATCCTGCAACTGCTGTTGAAGAATTTCCTGTAATGTTGCATGGTCTTTCTGACATTCTTTAGTAAGCTGTTCTGCTGAATTTGAACCTCCTATGCACTTTTGAAAATATGTATGTATAACTTGTTTAAGCTTCCTGAACTCATTGTGTCTCTCTTTTAGAAGTTTATTACATTTTTTTTGTAACAAAATGTACTAGAGGTTCTATCAGTAACTGATTTGACTGTTGTTGCAACTCTGAAATAAACCTTTTACATCTGGTGACAGAACATAACTGTCTAACATCTGAATATAATGTCAGCATATTAGTGGCATGCACTGTATTTTTATGACATTGTACACACAATAAATATTTTTTTTATACCACACATGATTTTGTTTTAGATACCAGTCAAATATTGTAATCCATTTACATAATGCCTTACTATCAACTTGCAATCCATTTGCATAATGCCTTACTATTAGTTTTGCATTTGCTAATATGCAGTATATACATTTCATTCTGTTATTATTATTATTACCTCTATGGCATTCATACTGCATGTAACCCAGAAAAATGTTCTTATCAGTCAACAGAGAGGCAGATGGCCAAGCTGCTTTACTGTAGATGGCTGAAAAAGCTCTGTAGTCACTTGTGAAGTTGGTACAGCCAAACTGGCAGTTTCAGTCTTACAACTTTGTCTTGTACCTTTCTTGGAGAATTTATGGAACTGCTCACCTTCCTGCAATGCAGAATCTCTGGATTTAGACATCTAATGAACTGTATTATTGCTGCAAACTGTAGAAAAATGTAGAAAACTGTAAAAATCTGAAGTACTTCACATAAACATTAGTTACTGTGCTTTTACAGGAGTGACTTATACAAAGCATTACCCATTCACTCCCCCTGATTTTGGATACAGGCTAGGAATGTTGTCAAAGGGTCACCATTGAAAAATGTATCTTAGTTTGTGTGCTCTGCTCTTATGCTGTGCTGGATCCAAAGTCTTCTTAAGACACACAGTCTTTTGCTGTGCTGTTTACTGCTGAAATCAAAGTCACTGAACTTTGCATGACTCCATCTGTAGTCTGTTTAAAGCACCAAGTCTTTCAAATTGCACACTGATAAAGAAATATATTTTGCAGCTATAAGCACTGTTACAGATAACTTATTTTATAACAAACCACATGTACTCTGTCAGTTTATAGCATATATTTACAAAATTTTCCTTCATTACAGATATGAATGATGACTTCTACAAAATACTTCTCTCTGTCCTTCTCTCACATAACTGAATTACTATAATAGTTATATAGAGTGCTAGTCACTCACATAGATGATGGGCAGGATTCACAAAGCCTCCGTGTAAGAGTTATAACTCATACACGGAGGCTGCAGTTAAACGGAGTGATGTCAGCATGCTCTGCATATTCATGAGAGCATGCTGAATCACACTTAAGGCCAACACGGTCTGTGTAAGACAGTAGGGGGCGTGTCTGTAGGCCGAGCCCTGTAAGCGGACATGCCCCCAGAAGAGGAAAAGTACCCAAAGTAAACACCCATGACAGAGTCCATGGAAATGTGAATAAACAGAACACAACACATGCCCCCACATACTATGAACAGAAAACATATAAATAAACACGTTTTATATTTTTTTTTAAATTGTAAAAATGTTTAACCGTGAGTGCGCTCGTTTGCGCGGGCGTGCCCATAGCGCAGTTACAGTTAGCAGTCAGTGTGAAAGCATATAAGAACTAAATATGCAAAATAAGCCAGGAAGCAATAGCGTAGCAGTAGAGATGTTAGCTGAAAGGCAGGCATTCATGGTTCGAGCCCCCACAACACCAATTTTTTTTTTTAGCAAAATAAGCAGGAAACAAGTCCCTGACAAATATGTACACATAAAACCACAATTTATGTAAAATGTAATGAAATAGCCCATTTATGTTGAAGAAATGTGAGGTAACAAAAGAATAAAAAATGCCAGATGTGCTCATAGCCGAGCTACAGTTTAACAGAGTGAGTGCATCTGCCCGTAGATGAGCAGTGGTTTAACTGGTGCAAAATGAGTGCCCGTAGCTGAGCAGTGGTATAACATGCTAAATCTATGTGCCCCTAACTGAGCTGAGCGTAATATGCATGCTGATAGCCAAATGAGGCTTAAAGCAGCGGAGCTGTGCACCGCGCAAACAAGCTAACCGACGGGCGATATTGAGCAAGCCGTATCAAAACTGCCTTTACACAGGCACACCCCTCAGCATGTCTAGACAGTCATGAAAAATAAAAAGCAGTGGCCAGGTTCGAACCCAGGATACTATACACCATAGTCAAGGTACAGAACCACTAAGCCATGACAGCAGTACCTTTAAATGCAATAATAGCTAATATATAGGAATGAATACAAACTAGAGCATGACGATGCAGGTTTACTGAAGTTGATACAATTCCAAAATGGCCAATCACAGATATGTGCGGGAAAAACGGACTATATAAGCCCCATAGGCGGGAATACACAACATAAACGATTGTAGAACTGACCTGCAGGCAGAATAACAGGAGTAGGAGAGGGTAGTTGCTTTTGAGCACAGAGGTGGGGTGTTGAGGAGTCCAGGTACATGGTCTGGCTCCTAGTCCATAATCATGAGGCCCAACTCATGCAGGGCCAGGTCCTCTGGGGAGCATACAGGGCCGAGGCGTGGGACCGGTTGGCTCATGATCTCACCAGTGCCACAGGGATTCCAAGGACTGGTGAGCAGGTCCGTTACCACCATGCGGACCTGAAGAGATGCAAGCAGGACCAACTGAACCTTTGGATCCGGGAGGCCCGTCAAACACCCAACGCCCCACTACTAAGTAACATTTAATTATGTATGTAAGAAATTAAACTAGCTGATATTATGGAGATGTGTATTCCAATATTACTTCATTTATATTACAGCTGCAGGTGTCCGTTCTGCAAACCGCAGAGCCTATGGCGATAGGCTGGTGCGGTTGCGCCACCAGGCAGGTCAGTAATCCACTACCAGTAACTGTAAAGAAATATAAAAGTATGACAGTCAGCAAAAGAGTGCAGTGTAGTCAGTAAGGAATAAAATCTGTAAGTAACTGTGTGAAAGTGTCTACAAGTATTGCTTGATTACAAAAGTGTGTTTCAGCCTGTAAGTTAATCCGAAAAATGAAACTATCTGACATATATTCTGAAATAAAAATGCCCTACCTGTAAGAAAATAGTACACAACCTGCAGCAGGCTGAAAAGTATAGCTGCAGAAGATGATGAAATCACATGTGTGAAATATATCCCTGTGGAAATACTGAAACATGACAGAAGTGAGACTGCTGGAAAGGATTGTAATAACTACAGGTAAAACATGTCAATAAAGCTTAGAAGTAAGCACCATCCTAAATAGTAAAATGAAAGCAAGTGAGAGAGTGTGAGAAAGTGTCATGAATCCAGCAATACAGTAGTAATAACCCCTGAATAAAGTATACTGCAGTCAAGACAGAATGAAATGCATGTGAGATTCAAAACCAAACAGCGAAACTGTTCAAAGTGTTGCTGCATCTGGAATGTGTATCCCAAAATCTGGATATGTTGCTCTCAGTCTGCAATATGCAGATAGGATGATTGTCTGATATACCAAACATCCACACTTGTCTACAGCTATATAAAGCAAATGTAGCTGGATGATGTAGCTGAACAAAGCTAAATATGAATGTGTATGAAGAACAATAAAATGTATATTGATGTTGCAGTAACAGTCCTATCACCAAGTTGAAATAGTTATCATATAGGAAACTGTAGTTAGAACAGTAGTGTGTATATAACTGTAGCTAGTAGAAATGTACAGCATATGTATTGTTATTCGAAGGTGTTAATATTACTTTCTTTACCCCACCCTATAACCACATATAACCCATTCCACGTGAAAATGGTATGTGCAATCACAATTAACACCCCTGGACGTTTGTCCTGTTGGGTCATATATATTTGCATGTCCGTTGATGCATCTGCCTTGTTCATACATCCACACCTGATGGCCTGTTGCCATCAATTAACCCTGCATGTTGTTGGACTGTGTATTTCTGTTCAAATTATGCATGTGTTATGCACGCTGTTCAATGGTGTGAATATCTGGGTGTTTGGTTAATGGGCATACTAATGCATGCTGTTACAACTAATTGTGAATGGTATTATATGTCACTAACCCAAACTGTCATGACATAATGCAAAACATAGGATGACAGGGAAGGCGGGTTCCAGCGGACCCACCTCTCCCACCTCAGCTGGCGAGTGCACCTGGCACTAGTGCCGAGTCCGGACCCTCCTCCGGTGGCCCTGTGCCACCTGAGGGTGGAAGCGCTGCAGGGGATGGGGCTCACCCCCCCTCTGCAAGTGTGGCCAGAGGAGAACCACCACTTACCCTCCGTAGTGTCCGGACTGTGGTGCGTAGGGAGATTCGGGACTCTGTTCTCAAGCCCCTACGCCAGCTCAAGGCACGGGTGGCGCAACTAACGGGCATGCCTGTTGCCCAGCCTACACAGCCCCCAGCACAGCCCCATCCTGGGTAGTGAAGGAACAGTGGCAACTGCCTATGGGTGGGGATATCAGTTCCACTGTTGACATCTGTGGGCTTATGGGCTCTGGATATCCAAACCTCCGTCCCTGTCAATTGTGTAACCCCCCACACGTGTCATACACTGCCCCTGTATGCGTCTTGTTTGTCTTGTCTGTTTACCTACCCAACCTACCTCCCCAGCTGTACCGACTTCCTTCACCTGACATACCACTCTCACCTGAAAAAAAAAAAAAAAGGGCACTCTGTACCCACAAAAAAATTACACCCCATACATAGCTGCCCATTCCGCACATATGTCTGCTGGACATGGAACCTATCAATTACAATTGGCTGTACAACAAGTATTATTGTTGTCCTGACACCTCTCTCAGGGGTGGAAGGTTTCAAATGTCACACCAAATTGCATACATATGCACAGCTGTTGCTGATGAAGAAATGGGCAGCTAGGGGCCTTACCTACATCCCTCCTGCACATCCCAAGCTTGTTTCCCTACTGTCTTACCCTCTTTGTGACCCCTTTTTCACCACTTTCCTGTCTCCCCATTTTCTTTTCTTTCAAAGAAAATAGCATGGGTGTGCGCCAGAGTAAGCACTGTTAAGCGGTTGTAAGTGGGTGTGCGCTTGTGTGTGCAGAGATAACTGCCAGTGCGCATGCGTGAGCTCTGCGCAAACCAGCGCTAACCCGGTTACAACTGCTTAAAAGTGCCTTAGTCACTTTGATTGACAGGTCCTGTACTCAGTTCAAAAGCAAAATAAAATCCCACTGTCAGTCCCAAACCCAGGACCTTGGAAACACTAGTCTGTACGACCTACCACTAAGCCATGACTCTTATACAAAAACATTGTGCTAAAATAAATATAACATGTAACAGTAGGGATGAATGTAAAGGGAATATAGGATGTGTAGTACACAAAGCATGTCATTTAAAATTACTGTCAAAACTACTGGATTTACATATATAAATGTATGTATATGTACATATATATATATATATATATATATATATATATATATATATATATATATATATATATAAATATATATCTATATATAGTTGTAGGAGTCAATGTGCATACACACTTGCTACAGGAAACATGAGAGAGGAATGGAGAAATATGAATATACAACACAGCCTGAATCATGAGAGAGATACTAACCTTTACACTCACAGAACACTGTCCACAGCATACCAGCATGGTCCCCGCCCTCACAATCTGAAAGGGCAACGCCTATCCCACATACCCTTTTATAGCACTGACCTGAAATCACAGTGAGAACTGCAATCAGTACACAACTGGCTGTATGCAATTAGCAAATGCTGGCTTACAACTGGTGCAGAGGCCATCACATGGACCTATGCAGATACCTACAAAAGCATCCAGTGCTAACACTCCCCACATGCAATACATTCATTGCATTGTTTGTAAGCAGACAGAGGGAGAGCAAGAAGTGAGAGAGAGAGAGAGAGAGAGAGAGATAGCAAAAAAAAAAAAATTAGACACTGTGACTCTGTCACCCGAAGCTGTCAGCACTGACAGTAGCAGCAGCAAGCAGAAGCTGTGGTAACGCAACCAGCTGCGACAAACACAGGTAATGCAAAGTAGCAGGTTAATAGTGTGCATACTGTGAACCCTCCAAATGTGTCATACGTCTGTATCCATAGGTATGTCCATGTGATATGTTGTGTGTACGTAGTTCCACCAAAAGGGGATGACCATACATTACATGTCAATCAGTCGTAGGCCATGATCCTGGCAGCAGTTGTCTGTGCGTTGGCCCAGCAATGGCTGTAGTGACTGCTTTGAAAGGTCAGCCAGGTACAAAAGTCAGAATCAGCCCATCCCAAAGGCACACTGGCTGAGAACAAGTGTCTGCAGGTACCCGATGTCACTGCATATGCATCCCATACTGCATAATTCCATAGCTTAGCAGACCAGGCCCATTATGCATATGATGTGGTAATTCCCAGGGTCAGTTGAGGTGCCCCCTTAGTGGTGTGGGACCACTGTTGCTGTATGCCACTGTCCAGGTACATATCCTGTAGTATGGCCAAGATAAATTATCAGTGTTATATGCGGTTGTATGTCCTCTCGGAGTGCCGGTAGCACACATCCAGGGTTACCACGAGGTCACAGTGATGCTGTGTGTTCTTCTCTGCTGAGGGCGGCCCTCACCTGGATATGTGAGATGATAGGGATGTTGCATCCAGTTGTGATAAATATTTCAACTGGTGGGGGAGAAGGAGGGGGGATATGTGCACCGAACATGTCTGCAAGATTGTTGCCAATATCCGTGTGTTTGGTGAATGTTAAGTAGGTGTGTATTAACACAGAGCATATCTGAGGCATGTGGTCCATATGTGTAACATAACTGAAGAAGGCCTTGTGGTCATCCATAGTGTTTGTGTCCATTTCACTCCCAGAGTAGGCCGTGGCTGTTGTTATGACGGACCGTAGCGTAGTACCAGTGCTGACCACAGATGCCGTCCCTTAATGTGAATGTGCTCTGTCCTGCAGTAGCCTCCTGCTATTGTTATACAATCTGCCTCTGTCTGGGGTCCACCGGACAGGATGCCTAACCTTTGTGCATAGGGTCTGGGTTAGAAATGTGTGTGCAAGTTCCATGCAATCTGTGGCATGTCCGTGGTAAGCATTTGCAAAGGGGTCAGCAGTGTGTCTTGTGGCTTCCATTGGCCCAGTGTGCTGCATGGATACCATCTCAGTCCCAGCAAGTGAATAACTGTCTAATCACATACATATCAAAGTAGTCTACTGTGCTGGTGGTGGTGGTGGGATATGTATATCCAGGCCGAGTAACTTCTGTCCACATCACAGTAGTGGACGGTGTCCCACATACAGTACCTTGGGATGAACCCCCAGAGTGAGGTTGTGCATTGCATCTGTCAGTGTGTGCTGACCGATGGGGCATGCTACTATGTTGTGTGGAATGTGGCAGGTATTGTTGCACAGGTGTTGGCTGAGCACTGATATCTGGCCATGTACCTGTGTATCCACCACGACACACACATGCAACATATGGGAGTAGTAGTATATCACTACACATGAGTATCATGTATAGTATGTGTGCCATATATTGCTGAACATGGTCTGCTGATATCCTGTTTGTGTTCTCTTCCAGGGAGATGGCGCGACAGCGTAACCCCGCCTACTCTGTGGCAGAAGATGAGGAGATCCACCAGAGCCTGGTGTGGGAGTATGACATCCTGTTTTCCCGCACCAGTCAGAATCAGCAGGAGAGCGCCGCACTGTGGCAAGACCTTGTCCGTAGGGTAAATGATATTGGCACGCATAAAAGGACATATGAGCAGGTACGACATCACTGCAGTGATTTAATCCAAAGTGTCCGGCAGCGTGCATCAGATATCCACAGGCAACAGGTCGCCACAGGAGGTGGGGTGGCCACACATCCTCCCCTCACCAGACTGGAGGGGCTACTCCTAAGTGTTGTGGCTCCAGCCCCGGAACACCAACAGCAGTACACCTGCATTATGATGGAGGCTGGTTCCACACAGCAGCATGACATGGAGCGTGCAGGTAATATGCCATATGTACACTTGACTGTTCTGTACACTGTATCATATGCAATATCAATGGCACAGTTGTGCCCACTGACATTAATCTCATCATTTCTGCAGGTCCCTCCAGGGTTACAGCAAGGCAGGCCATCTATGCTGGTGAGTGTGTTTAACATAACCTATAATAGTCCTGATAATGCTAGTAACAGTAGTGTAACTTAGTAGTGCTCTGTGTGTATACTGCGGGGTGTGCATGTGTGCATGTGTGCAGGTGTGCCTGTGTCCACGTGTGCATGTGTGCATGTGTGCCTGTGTCCACGTGTGCATGTGTGCATGTGTGCATGTGTGCCTGTGTCCACGTGTGCATGTGTGCATGTGCGCATGTGTACACGTGACCACGTGTGCATGTGTGCATGTGTGCATGTGCCCATGTGTGCATGTGACCACGTGGGCATGTGTGCATGTGTCCATGTGTGCATGTGTCCACGTGTGCATGTATGCATGTGTGCATGTGTCCACATGTGCATGTGTCCACGTGTGCATGTCTGCATGTGTGCATGTGTGCATGTGTGCCTGTGTGCATGTGTGCATGTGTGCATGTGACTGTGTGCATGTGTCCACGTGTGCATGTCTGCATGTGTGCCTGTGTCCATGTGTGCATGTGTGCCTGTGCCCATGTGTGCATGTGTGCATGTGTCCATGTGTGCATGTGTGCATGTGTGTATAAGTGCATCACTGGTAACAATGTCTGGAGACTGTAAACTGTGTTTCCTGTCTTCCTCCCACAGGTTCTGGGGCTGCTCTGGTGACCTGCAGCAGGGAACCTGACTCCTGTGCCACGGCTACTGGTAATGATGATATTTGTGTAATGGTACAGGAAGGTGTGTCAGGGTCTGCCATTGGTCAGCCAATTGACAGTACACAGCTGTCAATCCCATCATTGCGCACAGTCATCCTGCCTGTACATCCTTTGTCACCATTGTCCCTAGGTGATGGACAGGATACAGCGGGCATAGACCAGGGTAATGTGGTACCTGTGGCACATGCGTCCCCACACAGCAGCCATGGGCAGGGTCCTCCGATGGTACCACACAGACAGTTGCCCATGGGTTCTCGTGGGAGCATTCGTGGGCGTACTGCCTCTGGCCGATGTGCCCAAAGAGGTCTGTCAACCTCAGCTATGTTTCGGACTGTCATGCAGGCACAGTCACGTATGGAAAGGTACACCAGACAGGGTCTGAGGGAGCTGAGAGCATGTCGCACAGCCATGACAGACAGTATGCGTGACATTGCGGATGCTATCCGTAACTTCACCGATGTCATAGACAGACGTTGTGGGGACATATTACAGCAGTTCCACAACCAGATGTCCATGAGCCAGGGCAATGGTGGGCATTTGCGGTGTCGACGTGGCCATTTGCTGGCAGCAGCAGCAGCTGGCAGTCGGCGCGGACGACAACAGGCTCGCGCACGCCCCCATAGTGCCAGCAGCAGCCCAGCAATGCTGGGTCTGTGCTGTCATCGGAATGCCCCAGGAGACTACGTGCACGTGGCTCTGGACAGTCCCAACAGGGACTTGTGTCCAGTCAACACACTCCCGCTTCTGATGACAGTACCCAGTCTGGCTTTGTACTGGATACGGTCCGTAGCACCCCTGCCAGGCACAGGTACCGTGCCCGTGCACACAGACACTGATCTGTATGGCCTGCCTGGTGCAGTCTGTGGCTGTGCACAAACCCCTGTATATGGCAACCATGCAGTGGAACTGTGTGCATGCATACACACATGCGAAATGTTAACACCTAGGGCAACCACATACACGCACACACTGCACCAACACTGCCCCACCCTGTACTGCTGCCCCCCACCAACACACATACACACACATGTCAATTGGTGGTATCAGTGGCTGACTCAGGCATACCTAATCCACACCCTGTGCATATGATGACACTGTGCCACCTCCTGCAATCTCCAACATCATTGCGGGAACAGGTAAACATGTTGCTGATGCACAGGGTGACTACATAGAAGTGTATTAGTAGTATCATGTTGGTAACAGTACAGTGTGCTGCTATGACTGTGTGTTTATCCCAGCATGCCTGCTGCAGTAACTGTATGAATGTCCTGAATTGTTATCTGCACCCATAGTACATACCAAAGTATAACAGCTGCACATAATTGCATGCCGGTGGTAAGGTTGTCAACAGATAGCCGCATACATGGGTAAACGCAAGTAGTGATATGCAATGGTGGACATGTACAGTAATGGTGTCAAGTTGCCCACAACGACTATGCCATGTGGATGTGTGTGCAGTACCAATGTAATCCAAATCACAAATAAGTATGACATAATATCAGTTCTACCATGGGCATCTGCGCCATGTATTCCTGGGTACATGTTGATAGTGCCTACATATTTGCATTGTTACTTACTGTTATTGTTACCCCTTCTTTGTTGTATAATGCACTACTTCCAGCCCTGTTTACTGTAGCTTTGTTTGCATGCATGTTCACTTGGGGTTCCCTGGAACACTGCTTACACCTGCAATGCAGAGTTACAGTGCTTCTGTAGACTTCTAGTGACATCTGCATAGCGTACGATACGTATGTCAACTTTACACATGACAGAACGTCACTGTCTGTCCTGTACGCATGTATGTTGCCTGTGACACATTGCACACGTCTTATCTGGCATTTACCCACGTGTGCAGTCATATATGTCAGTGCTATGAAACAGTAGCAGTACACCCACACATACACACCTTCAATATGTTGTTCCCCATTGGCCCTATGTGTTGGTACTCACCATGGCAATCACACTACTAGGGTAGCATGTGCAAAGGTAACCTGTGAATCGCCTCTATGGTCCAGTTGTGGTTTATGTGAGTCATGTGTCAATGTCACAGCTGCCACATGTATGCAGTCAGCCATCACCCTTGGCCAGGAACATACAACACATGTGTGGGATGCCACCACACAGCCAATCTGGGGGCTGGTCTCTCTGAACCCAGTAATGCCATGCCCTGTCAGGTGGCATGTCATATATACTACATCCTGGATGAACATCAACCCCAATCCCTGCTGCTACTATTGATAATACCCCTGAAGATGTTCCTGATAGTTTTGACCAGTTCTTTACTGAGACATTTCAGGCCCTAGCTAGCCATCTACCTCCTAGCTCCCCTGGTCCTGAAAGTAGCACCCCTAGAAAACTACTTGCGTTCAGCTGCCAACCAGTCGCCACTTCACTTCTCCGTACCCTGATTGAAACAGTGAAACCCACTACACTTTCTGCCAATCAACTCCCTGCCGAGTACCTATCAAAACCAGATGCTATTGCTTACCCCGTCTCAAAGGTAATCAAAGGAACCATGGTAGAATCTAACTTTCCCACCATCTGGAAAATGTCATATGTAATCCCACTTCACAAAGGAGGCAGCTCTAATGAATTCTCCAATTATAGGCCAATAGCTATACTCTCTCCACTTGCAAAGATTATGGAAACTTTCGTCATAGACAATTCATGCACCACCTAATCCAAAATCGCATTATGGCAGACACTCAGCATGGCTTACGTCCTCATCACAGCACTACTTCAGGCCTCCTAGCCTTTACTAACACCATAAACCATACTTGCAACACTAATTATATATCCTCAGCCCTCTTTTTGGATCTTTCCAAGGCATACAATATGGTTGATCACCAACCTGTACTCCACACCCTGCAAACACTGTCTAGATACTGGAGCCTTCCAATGGTTTCAATCCTACCTGCATGGTCGACAGCAGGCTGGCCTCTGGCAGAACAAACTCTCTAACTTTCTACCTAACACCCTCAGAGTACCACAAGGCTCTATACTAGGGCCCTTGCTGTTCTCCATCTTCATTAACGACTTTTATACTGTCATCCCAAAAGTCAGCTGTATCCAATATGCTGAAGACTCTACTCTGATCTGCTCAGCCACATCTCCAGTAGAGTTATGGTCAGCTACCCAGACCACCTTTAATACAATAGAAAACTGGCTTTCTGAACATCGTCTGATCCTAAATCCCAAATAAACTAAACTGCTGTTATTTCACCAACACGTAGGTCTACCACTTTCACCGTTACCATAACATCAACTGATGGCACAATAATCTCCCCTGACCCATCTCTGAAACTATTAGGTGTCATCATAGACAATAATCTCAAATGTGACCTACATGTTAACCAGTTTATCAAAGCCATCAATAGAAAACTAGGGTCACTTTACAGAATTAAAGCCTTCCTAGCCCCTCCAGCTAAATGTGCCATAGCTCGCTCACACTTTGTTTCAACCCTTCTGTATGCATCCCCTCTACTCTCGAATGTGAACAAGACTGTCCTTAACAAACACTCAATTTGCTACAACCACATTGCCAGGTTTGCCACTGGGCTGCCTTTTAGGACACATCATTGCATCAATCTAAATTAGCTTGGTTGGCTTGCAATACCCAGCCTAATACAGTATAATCAACTGATTATGGCCTAGAAAATCCTCTATAATCCAGACAATACTCCTGCACTTCAAATATTATCACCCCCTATAACAATCCTAGACCACTTCAATCCTCTAACAAATTACTACTTCAGACTAGCAGGTTTAATAACACAGCCGGTGATTCTCTCTTTGCAAACCCTGTAAGTAGATCCTGGAACTCACTTCCAGCTGATATTACCCTACTGTCCACCTTAGGTCAATTTATCAGTAGACTCAAACAACATTTGTCACTTAACTGGCTATGTCAATGTATCAAGCCTGGCTAACTCGAATGTGTAAAATCTGTGAACCACTTTACTGTGTAATTTTAATTTAATCCTGACGTGCTCAGGACTAACATTAACCTGTGGAACATGTTTGACTTGCTTACTTATGTAATCTCTGTAAATAATATGTTTGTAATATGTAATGCTAGTATTATGTAATGCTGTATCTGCTACCCTCGTAGCTTGTCTCCACGGGCCTCCCCTGGAAATGGACATGCATCCAGTCGGACTATCCCAGTCAACAAATGTAGGATAAATAAATCAATCAATAAAATATATTACAGTGACTACAATACAAGTCAGACATTGACACGCACTGACAGCCTGCTGAACACACTGGGGCATATGTGGGGACTCAGAATAGCAGCCTGCCTGGGCATCACACACCTCCGCAGCTGACACACAGGCATATGTTTAGTTGGAACAGAGCACATGTCACACATGGCACGCACATCCCCTGTGCCACACACTCACAGCCTGTAGGGCTACACAACACACCTGCTACAGACGTGTCAGGTACCTGTCTTGTGTGCTGCACTGGGGTCCCGCTCAACAGGCTGTATCTGGTGAAGGTCACAGTGATATGCCTCAGGGGCACTATGGTCCACCACAGCACACATGCATACAGGTCAGTCAGAGGCATGGACAGATATGACTCACTCATTGACCATGCCAGTATGGCTGCCTGAGACATACCTCCCTGGACTACATGATAGGGAACATAGAATGGATCTCTCAGCATGTGGCACAGGCCAGTATGAGCCTGATGTTGGTTGCCAACATACCCTCACCAGGTATTCTACCACTATATGTGGGAAGGGTGTTGTATGCCTACATTATGCTCAGTCTCCACTGTCATTCATAGGGTATCCACTGGCTGTCAACATGTGCTAACATGCTAGGGAAGCCACAATGATGTGCAAGGGTCATCTTGCACGTGACACCCATGGCCCGATGTATAATGGCAAAGCTCCTTGGTACACACATACTGCCTTATGCTGCAGGACATGGTTTACATAGCGACCTCCGTGGGTATCACACAGGTTAGGATACTAACAGTGCTGCTACACAACAACAGCAGTGTACACCGGAAGATGCATGCACCAGACACTGCCCTCAGCACGGTGAACTGCAATGTCTGTGCAGTACCAGATTCATGATTCATGGCTCACAGGTGTTACCCATCACTGACAGGTTATGCCCCATACCATGCCTGTCGTCCTCTACACATGTAACACACATGGATAGGGGGGTGGTATCCCAAGGTAACACAGATATACACACCTCCAAGTTGTTGGCACAGCACAAACCATCAGGGCCTACTCATGTGCAGCTAACAGTGTGTCAGACTGCCATCTGGTTCATAGCCTGGCACACACAACCCTCCCATACACAGGAAGACCACCTATCCTCCATAGCAACACTGGCAATATGACAGTCTCAAGAACTGTGTTTATATGGCCGGACTGCATCCAGCCAAACATTGTGTGTGAGCATTACTGTCGCTACAACACACTAGTTGAAGGGTTCAGAGCATGTGGTCACCGAATTGCAGTGGAATGACATGTTACCACTACCACAACAGGTGGGAACATGCAGCACCTGTACATCGACTACATGTACACTATATGGCCCAGACCAGATGTGTATCCCCTGCTGTAGGTCTGTCACCATAGACACCCACACTGTATAGAGACATACCACATGTGGACCCTGCACAGTAAGACACAGTCATATTGATATACATTACGAATACCATTTATCCACTCGAAGCATGTGTCAGATATGGTAACTACTGCAGGTCACAGGTATTTATGTGTATGTGTCACACATACATCATGTGTGCAATGCCATTGCTGGTTTAGGCAATGGCATGCATTGCTATGTACAAACACCCACACAAGGTCATACTGTGTGACACAACCACACGTGACAGTTGTGGGTTACCAAAACATACCTATCTGTACTCTGACAATGGTAACAGACACAGTAGCAGAGCACACTATTGGCATTACTAGCCAACTAGCCCTGTTTGGCTGTGCTGATAGTGTGGTGACATCCCCTGTGTTTACTGGGGGAGTATGCAGCATCTGGTGTATTGTAGTATTTGCCAAAAGGATCTGTTCACTCACACTTGCATTTACACACACCCTACTATCCCCACACACATGCACACTTGCAGGATTCATTCCCCTACTTAACTAAGTCATGGCACGTGAGAGAGACGCATTAGCAAAGCGCACTATTCGGTTTACTAGATAGTTTCTCTTCTCTGGCTATACTTATAGGGTGCTGACAACATCAGTATTTTGAAAGGGTAATGTGCATCAGGTAGTGTGATCTCCTGATTGCCAAAACTAACATGTTCTTCATACGGAAATGCACACACACAAACTCTCCACATAGAAACACACACACATGCCATTTACAGGTTTCAAACTCCTACCTAACTACATTACGATACTCGGGAGAAGCACATTAGCAGAGTGCGCTATTCACATTACTGGGAGGCTTCCCTTCTCCTGCTATACTTATAGGGTGCTGACATCATCTGTGTTTAGAAAGGGGAGTGTGCATCCTGTAGTGTGTTCTCCCAGTTGCCAAAAGGGACATTTTTCTCACACAAATTTGCACACACAGTAACCCCCCTCATCCAAGCACACACACTTGCCATTTGCAGGATTCAAACCACTACTTAACTATGTTACGACACTCGAGATGGATGCATTAGCGGAGTGCGCTATTCGCATTACTGGTAGGCTTCCCTTCTCCTGCTTTACTTATAGGGTGCTGACATCATCTGTGTTTAGAAAGGGGAGTGTGCATCCTGTAGTGTGTTCTCCCAGTTGCCAAAAGGGACATTTCCCTCACACATATTTGCACACACACACTAACCCCCCTCATCCAAACACACACACTTGCCATTTGCAGGATTCAAACCACTACCTAACTATGTTATGACACATGAGATGGATGCATTAGCAGAGCGCGCTATTCGCATTACTGGGAGGCTTCCCTTCTCCTGCTGTACTTATAGGGTGCTGACATCATCAGTGTTTAGTAAGGGGAATGTGCATCCTGTAGTGTGTTCTCCCAGTTGCCAAAAGGGACATTTCCCTCTCACACACACAAACCCCACTCACCCACACACTGAGCATATGCAGGATTCGAACCCCTACCTAACTATATTATGACACTTGAGGGAGACGCATTAGCAGAGAGCACTATCCGAATTACTGGGCATCTGTTCTGCACCTGTAGTATTTCTAGGGTGTGACATCTTTATTTCTACAGAGGTATGTAGATGTAGTACTACCTGTCAGGTGGGGGATAGCATATATATGCATTTGCAGCCACCTACGTCAGGGTCAGATATGCACATCGCACTGGCAGGTTATGTTCTATACCATGCTTTGGGACCACAGGACCTGTAACACACAACACAACCAGTCCAGAACACCACACCCACATCCAGGACACACACTTAGCTTCCCTGGGAACAGTGCCAGGATATGCAGGTATTCACATACACCATTCCAGTTGTTAACATCAAGTACAGGCATATTGTGTGTGAGAACTACTCAGGCCTCTACCACTTTACCCTACAGCCACTACAATTTGTGGGTCCATGTGCTATGGCAGAACCACACACCACAGCCACATGGGTGAATACATATTGCACCTGTCCACCTGCAACGTGGGTACTCACTGTTCCACACCAGAGGTAGACCACCATTGTTGATATCTGACCATACCCACCTTTCCCTGGACATCCATATCTCATCTCCACCCCCAGGCAAGGTTGTCACTGCACACAAACTGTGTTTAGCACAAGCAGACTCTACACTTGTGTAGACTGGGGTGGATGACTTCAGAGGACCCATGCTGGAGGACTATACTGGCCACTCAGCATAATCCTTGACAATTGCATCCTATGAGCATGTGTACAGTTTGCACTGGTCATGCTATCCCACATATACCCATGACAGCTCCACAACAAAACACCTGTCAGCTGTACACCGGACATATATGCGCCGTTCAACAGACAGAGTGACCTAATACATTGCAGAGCTGTAGCCCACAGAGGGAGGACATCTGTGGACAGTTCCAGCATGGCACTTCATTCACACATACTCATTACAACACAGTGTTGACAGTGGAATCGTCCAGAGAATGCAGATAGGGCTCCCCTCAGTCTGTTATTGAAGGCCACCTACTGTCAGAGATACTCAGCAACCCTCTTACAGCACACACCGACAACATGTCTGTGGCTTAGCACATTCAATCCCTGAGACCTCCACGGTGCCCCTGCTTGATAGAGGCACAGCTCACTAGCCTCACATGTTGCCTTCTGTGACCTACTTTACAGTGGCATGGTAGCCTACTATCCTGGGGATGCAGATGCCAAGCACACTCTGGCTGAGCTGTCATTCCCTGTGGCAAGAAGCCTAGTATTGACCTCTACACCCATATGTTCAATTGTCGGATGCACAATATTTGTTGTGCTGTTCTACTGTTTGCAGGTCTTTATTGCCATAGCATTCTCTGTTCCTATGACCAACTTGTGTATCTGTGGCAGATGTTTGCATATGATGGTGATCCACTATATCACTTATGTCTCTATGGTCATTTACTGTGTGCACTGGGCTGATTGCTGTGTTGTGGTTGGTTCCTGGACTGACACGTACAAATACCAGATATGTGTGGCCAACTGCTACATGGAGATATGGCCTAAGTGTGTGAGCATGCCCAGTTCAGCCTTTCCATGGCATGTTGTCTGACATATGCCTCATTTATCAAAGTGTGCGAGCATGCCCAGTGGGAGCTTTCCATATGTTGCACTCTGAAGTCCACCACATATTTGGGTGGGTGTGACCTTCGACATTATCACACGTTTATGATTGTGTGTTGGGTGTCATGTTGTGTACTAACTGGCCAACTGCTTCGTGTCTGCCACAACAGGGATTATACTGTGCCTGCAGGAATTGCATGGGATACTTTGCAGACAGTTCTCAACATACTTTCATAATGACCTAACACTGTAGTACCGTATAGTGTACTTGTTCGGTACTTTCACTGTGGTGGACAGTATCCTGGGCTTTAGTCCTATCACTGCTTGACATCTTCATAGTGAGCACAACAGACTGAGTAGGGGCCAGTTGTGCACATATGACCATGTTGCAATATGTTCAGATATGGACTACCTACACCAGGCTCGTCCAACATTGCTAGTGTATTCCACAACATGGGTGGACATTGGCAAACACTAGCGATGTTCCGTAGGCCATTTCTGATGGTAGTCACAGGGTGTGTTTGTCCTTCGACACACATTGTAACTGGAGTTTGCCATTACATATGTCATGGTTGGTATACTGTGCCTCTGTCTACCTCTGACATAACAGTGATACCCAGGGTAGCCTAACATCTCCCATACACTCATCAGGATGCCTCTTGAGGGGTGTCAATATGTGGCACTCTGGCTGACCTGTACCAGGAGTTTACTGAAGTGTGGGGGTGCCTTCTGTGTTATGGATCATTCTGCACAGCTTGTCCTATGTATGTCAGTTCAGGTCTCTCATGTTCATAGCTCACTGCCATTCAGATTGTACAAGGTGCAACATGTTCATTCATTCCAGGTTGGACATGGCTTCATACATCAGGCACAGCTTTCCTGTAGCTAGGAAGGATGGCGGTGTGTGGGGCTGCAGTTTGTTTACTCGGGCAACACATGGCATCTGTTCATGCTCTTTGCTACCCCTGGTGGGGTACTGTTGTGGACTTTACAGTTGATGGAGGTGTCTGCTGCGATATATCCCACAGGGGCTATTGTAGTCAGTCGTGATGCTGATGGAGGATGGCTGCAGAGCCAGAGTGAGTTCCCCTTATCTACATCTGCCAGCCTTCATGTTTGGGTGGGTATATGGTACATGTTTCTGCGAACACTACAGACACATGTTTGTCCAGTGCAGGATATTTATCACCTTTTGTACCCAGGTCTCACATTACATGTTAGGTACCTCATGGGTTAACACCTGTGTGGTAATTTGTGGGCACTTACTGTATATCCATGGTGGTTGTCTATACACAGTTCTGTGATTAGCTTGCTGACATGGCTATGGCTACAGTTGTCTGTTTGTAGGTGGCCCTTTTGTGGGTTGCTTGTGTCAGCTGGGGGTCGGATATGGTGGGCTGTTTGTACTCCTCTGCATACATGCTCAGTCACAGTCCTTCTATGTTGGCCTATACCTATGGGACATGTATACAGAACGGGGGTGGGGGGGCCAAGACCAGGCCTTGTGGGATGCCACTCATATCCGCTTTGTAGTCTGACATGGATGCGGCATGTCTGACCGTGTCAGTTCTGTCCTTAGTTTGCTTTGCAACCCCTCTACTGACATAGGGGTGTATATTTAAGCTGGTGAACATATCCATACTGAACACGTACGGTATTGTCTAGAAGCATGTGCACGGTCCAGCTACGCTGTGTGGACCACATAGCCCTCATCAATGACCTTAATGACTGCTTCAAATGGGTCAGACATGTTTAGGGGCCGGTTCTGCAGTTACAGCAGCCACAGTGTGTAGGGTCCAGTATCAGTAGGTCCACATTAGCCTTCTGTCTGCGGTACATACTGATCCTTTCCATAGCTGTGCAGAACAAGCTTGTCAGGATCCTGTGGTGGTAGTTTGGAGTATCCATTCAGGCAACACCTTTGTTGTGATGGACCACTGTTGTTGCACACTGCTCTTTGGGTACATATCCTGTGGTAAGGCTGACATTGGCCAGTAGTGTGATTTTGCATTCCATTACTCTTGGGGTCCATGTTGGCCTCAGCACAGGACACCATCACATACCTTTGCTGCTGTGTGTTCTGCTTTGCAGATGATGGCTGTTACCTCAGCATCTGCAATGTCAGGGGACCATCTGCTGGGATAGGTATTTTTCACTCGGGGGGGGCGTTTGCACTGCTCCTGACAGGTTGTATGTTAGCAATATGTGTGTGTGTTTGGTATGTTGTTTGTAATATCTGTGTGATTCGGAGCATATCTGTGGATGCCCAACATGGTTCCTACCATCAGTTGGGTAAGCCTTGTGATTATCCTTAGTGTCCTGTACGTTTTGTATCTTCATAGGTTCATGGGTTCATAGTAGGCTAGACACCCTAGGTCATTAGTAAGCCTAGCTAGAGTGTGTGTGTCATTCGCCACCCCTTGCTGTGTTCAATTATGGCCATTTATGAGGTTCTTCACTGTGCCTCTGTCTGGTCGTGACACAGTGGGGACCCCCAGTATACATATACGGTCATCCATCCACTTGGCAATATTCCTGTTGAGGGGTGTCAGTGAGGGGCTCTGCCTACCATGGATTGGGATCCTGTTTCTGGGTGTGGGGAGCCTATGGGTTATGTATCTGTCCCTCCAGCACATCTTATTTCATTATGTGTTGAGGTTGACATCTGTGACTCTCACAGCTCTAATGGCTTTGATTTCCTGTGGTGTAGCATGTCCATTACTCCTGTGTTGGACATGGCCTGGTACAACAGACATACAATGCCTCTGTGTAGGCAGTGTGTGAATGCAGTCAGCTGGGGTGTCTACAGCCAGGCAGCATATGACATATATTTCACACCCTTTATCCTGTTGGTGGGGTAACTATGAGGTCTTCCGAACCGCTGCAGGTGTCACGTACGGTACATCCCATATGAGTCATTGTACTAGATTATGGGTCTGATAAGGGAACAGTACAGCGGCACAGTGACCTCTGTTGATGTTGATGTGAATCCTTTCATGATACGGTGTCCAGTATCAACAGTCTTCATAGCCACATTGGCATTGTGGCTGTCACATGACAGATTAATGTCGACCTGTGTCCCTAGGTCCCTGATGACTCCTTGCATACATAATGGTTTGACACCTATGTGGTACTTTGTGTACCTTGTCTGGTATTTGGTGGAGCATTCATACTGTCTAGTGTCTTTGGATGTCTGGGTGGGGATCTTGTGTGTGAGAGTGTGGTCTGTCGCATGCTACAGACTGTACAGCAGTTTTGACTACAGTTATGTGCACATGGGTGGTGTCCGCTGCTTTGTGCATTGTCAGTTACCTGGCTATATGGGTGTCTGTGCTGCATATGGATACTCCCCCTCCTTTGATGTCTTGGTGCAGGTGTTGGGGCCATAACACAAGGTATGTGGTATAACCTAGTAGTGCTGGTGTGCTATCACTAGGCCTGCAGCAGGCTTCTGTCACTGGACAGGCATCAATGTTCTCCATAATGGGAAGTGCCTCAGGGGCATGCATATTGCAGTTTACACATCTGGCATTGGTCAGCATTACCCTTATGTTTCCTACCACTTATGTTTTCTAGGGTGGTGGGTAGTCTTTTTGGCCTTGCCTACATACGGCTCTATGGAGGCGGCAAAGGCCTGATCCAGTATCCAGACGCACACGGGTAACAGCTGACAACCATCCCTGTAACAACAGCATGGCTTGTCATGCTTGACATCTCAAGCAGACACACATTACACCCTCTTGGACTGACAGCTGTAACTGTGCCAGCTGTTAAACATGAGCATTCTGTGTTTGTACTGTGGCATCATTCTTGGTGAGGGTTGGATGCTGCACACAGCCAGTGTCATCCCGCCCTGGGGTACATACTCGAAGGGACCATCCATGTCTCATTTGATGTTGACCAGGGAGGTACATCTCAGGTAATTCACACCAGCATGGACATTGAGTTGCATCATATTTCTGCTTGCTTTGGGGTGACCTGCGTACTTGTGTTAAGTGGCATTTTGTGGCAACCTACAAGCAGCTTACTCTACCCTTTCCCTTGTTCAGTCTGGTGAGTGGGACAGCTGTGTGTCTGCCTGTACAGACACCTATTACGACTGTATCAGGCATGTTGTTTCTCCTTTGGGCCTGTGACTGTTTGGCACACCAGCTTTGCATACTATTTGTTGCATGTGCTATGTTTGAAGGTTGTGGTTGCTTGTGATCTACTTTGGAGGCTTCTGTTGGTGTGGTGTGTTTGTAATTAAGGCCTCCGGGAATATTTGTCTGTGTTTATGTGTTTGGTTTACAGTTGTGGTAGGTCTATGTGGGACTGGGTTTGTGGTGTATGTGGTTACCTTCTCCTCCTGACTAGTGTTGACAGTACTGAGTTGTTGGAGCTCAACCTCTGGTTTGGATACATGGATGCATCTATCACATATGTTTGTATTTATTGGGGGGTGTTGTGGTTGTCTGTGTACTTGGTACTGGTGTCACATTGCCTCCGGATTCATAGATTATACTTGTTGCGGCTGGACTTAGTGGATTGTATGTGTGGACATATGTTGTTGCCATACTACTGGTCAGTGATTACTTCCCTTTTTATGTTTGCTCTATCATGTGGTAACTTCCTCATTCTCTTGCATGGTTTGGTAATGGCTGGAGGCCAGCATGCCAGATGCCTGCGTGTATGGCATTGTGTGTCGTTGTTATTTGTGATTGCATACTCCAAGCATTCCTGGCTGTGTTCATGGAATGCCTGTATAGCATGTTCTGTGGTGTGTCCCATATTCTGCACTTGCACAGGGCCTTTTATGGATTCAACATCAGTTTTGAGGGCTGCAACCTATACTTTACACATGTTTTTCACTGTGGTATTCTGGCCAGGGACTGGGGTCAGGGTGTGTATATCCAGTGTGATTACTCTATGGTCTGGTCTTACCAGTGAGGGGTATACTTCTCATCTTGCCATCCAGTACACATGTTGCTGATTATCACATCCAGTATGCTTACCCCTCTTGTGGGAGTAGTACATTGTTCCTGGGCATTTTGGTTTATGGAATCTGGGTAATTTTCTCCTACTGTGTTGGTGTTAGTACAATGCTACTGGTGTATGTCTGGGTATTTTCAGTCAAGCAATATAATGTGGTTTGGGGGGCTTGATATATTCATGTATTCCGACATGCCAGGTGCTGTTCCTGGTATTAGGACAGTGGTCTGCAGCAGGCTATATATTGCGAGGCAGTTTTAGCCATTGGTATTTGACCATGGATATTCCATGCTGCTTCTTGTTGTGGTACCAACATGGGGGTGTGGTTATCCTTGCCATTTCTTGCTAGTCACCCTCCTTTTGTAGCTTGTTCCATGTTTTGCGGCTGTACAGCACAGTATGAGGTGTGACCTGGTAGTGTTAGGGTGCTGATGTGAGCCTTGCCCAGTTCTCTATTACAGGACTGGTATCTACATTCTTCTTACTGTGTGCGTTTATACTGCACACATCTTGCTGTTTATACATCTGTCATGGGGTAGTATTACATCTAGGTTCCTATCCCTTGTAGAACCTATGAGGTTGGGTTTGTGTTTTGAGACTTACATATTCAGGGCATGCTGTGGGTACTGACAGCCTTTGCCAGTATCCATGGGGCATGGCATGATAGGTGCACTCCACCCCTAGCAGGTGGTGCATCATGTCAAACTCTGCATATCTTCCCAGCCTGTAACACATTGGCTCCCCTTTGACTGACTGCATTACTTCAGCCAATTATTGTACTTGATCTTCTTGTCTTCATAGTGTGGCATCATGCTTGGTGAGGGTGAGATGTTAGGCAGGGTCTTCATGATTGCATATACTAGATGGTGTTACATTGCTTAACACATGGCAATCACGCCTCAGGTGGTGCTGCAGGGCTGCCTCTGTCGGATGCACATACTACACTCCCTGTACATGTTTGAGAGCAGGTTGTGTCATGTTAGGCATCCCTGTTACTATATGAGTGAGTCAGAGAGGGGTATCATTCACAGGGTTCCTACTGAGCCAGTGTATGTGCTATGCGTTGCCTCTTTGCCAAGGCCAGGGCATACTGGGCATGCCTCCTTCTGCCTACTGGGGCAGGCTCAGGTTGTTCCTCCTCCGAGTCACACTCTGCCTGTGATGGCCTTGGCAATGGTGAGGGGCTGTTTGGCCCGGCCCTATGCTGGTCCTGCTGCAGCTGTTTTTGCAAGATCATATTATGTAGCATAGCACATACCATGACAATGTGGGTACATGTAGTTGGTGTGTACTGCAAGGCTCCACCAGATGTGTCCAGACACCGGAGCCGTGACTTGAGCAGCCCAAACACACGCTCTATTACATTACGTGTTTGTGCGTGTGCCTCATTATGGCGTTCCTGTTCAGGTGTGTGTGTGTTTCTGATGGATGTCATCAGCCACATCTCCAGTGCATAACCTGCATCCCCCACTAGGTGTCCGTGTGGGATGTCCCCATTGGCAAATGTCTGGTACAGCTGCATCAAATGCCAGATGTGGGAATCGTGATAACACCCGGGGCAGCCAGCACACACATTCATTATTATGTCCTGGGCATCACACACAACCTGGCAGTTGATGGAGGGGAAGCCCTTGCTGTTAATGTAGTCCCTACCCCGCTCACCGGCTGGTGCTTTGATGCGTATGTGCATGCAGTCTATTGCACCCAGTACCTCAGGGTATTCTGCTATTTGCTGGAAGAGATGCATATTGCTGGCCAATACCTCACGGGCATTGGGGAAATATACATGATCACCGACATGTGCTGACATGGCATCCAGGAACTGGTGTAGTTCCCTGGAGGCTGATGCCTGTGATATCCCCATCATATCGCCAGTTGGTCTCTGGAAGGTACCTGTTGCTAGTATTCTTAGGCCAACACATACCTTGGTTTCCACTGGGATGGGTTCCCCTCTGTTGGTTCTGTGTGTGAGGCGTGGCCTGCACAGATCAACAATTTGCTGCAGGAGCTCTCTGTCCACTCTATAGCGCTCTACTATCTCCAGCTCATGTAACCCGTGGTAGGTGACCCTGGGCCTGTACACTCTTCTCCTTCTCCTCACTGTGGGTTGTCTGGCACCATCTGCATTGTCACCACCCTCAGCAAGTCACCTATGTCTCATTATGACAGCTATGGCAGCCCCTAACATTTCTGCTCTGAGTGAAGCTTTTTCAGTTTTCACTTCTATTAGCTTACTCCTGTCTTGCAGTGTCTCTTAATGGAAACATCCTGCACTACTGTTTGCAGAGTTTTAAGTGCTGGGCTGGGATACTATTCTGCCTGTGTAATTGCCTGCTTCTAATAATTTTCACCTGCTAGCTTCAGCAGTTATCCCTGCTAGCTTCCTATTAATTCTGTTGCTTCCTTTTTCCTCTCTGTTTCCTCAGTGGGGAGCAACGTGCATACTATCTGAAACACGCTCACAGTGGCTTACACGCGCGCACACGTGCTTACACAGTTCAGAATCTACTTATTCGGGTTTAAACGCGCGTACACCTGTGCAAACACTGTTACACATCTGCCAACAGCCTTCAACATACTCTGCCTGCCTTACACACGCGCACACCCGCGAAAACAGTGTTAAACATCTCCCAACACGCTCCCACATGCTCACACTGCCTTACACATGCGCACACTGTCCTACTCGCGCTTCATGGTGTGTACACGTGCGCATGCACGGCCAGCAAGAAACTTTGGTGTAGGTAACAGTGTACACCTTCCATTTCTTGACTTTCCATGACTTATCTAGTGGCACACCTCTTTCCATGATCTGTGCCTGTCATCTGTCATGTTACACTGGCCTCCAGTGAACTGCATTTCTTTCTACCATTCCCCCCTGTGATGTCACCTATCTCCTACTCTATTCCTCCCCCTTTTGTATCTCTTACACTACTCAGACTGTGCTCATTTGGTATGTGACTGTGAGATTCAGTATCCAAACCCTCATTTACATGAGATTGCCTACTAATGCTTAGTTACATGTCTTAGACTCAGCTTCCCCCCTTAGCAACCACTACACGGTGGCCATGTTGGTTTTGGTCTGCTGGTCCCTGCATTGTCATTCCATGTATTGCATGAAACTCACATTTGTGGGTTTATAACCTTCTTTTTTATGGTTTTATACAGCGCAGCCCGTTTGCCCGGGGCTGCGCTGGGTTTAAAAAAAAATTATATTTTTAATATTTTTGCATCGGGTTATCTTGCCAATGGCCACATATTTGGCCATTGGCATGCTGCCTGAGTCATATGCAACTTTTTTTTGGAGCTGACATCGCTCCGTTGTGGAATTTGTAGAAATGTACTCAGTTGTCAGCTGAGTACATTTCTGCAGCTAAAACGTCTCCTACACGGACTGGTTTCTGCTTCGTGGATCACTAATATACCTCATTTGCATACCTTTTGGATGCAAGTGAGGTATTTAGCATGTCCACGCCCAGTCCGTGTAAGAGACGTTTTAGCTGGTCTCTTACACGGAGCTTAGGGCTGTTCCTGGATCGCGAGGCTTGCATGGAGTGTTGCACGTCTCTTACACTCCGTGCAAGCCTTCGTGAATCCTGCCCAATGTTATTTCCTCTTGGTATCTTTTTTGGCCTTCTGTGAGAAGTCACATAATGTCTGTTTTTAGACTTTTCTATTGTCCTGTCAGCAGTTCTGCTGTTGTGAAAATGCACAAATGCATGCAATCAGAATAACAGAAATATGAAAGGAAACATCTGTTCTGTTCCTTCTGAAAAACATCAGGTATTGCTGTTTATAAAAAAGGATGTTTGTTAATAGATATTTGTTCTGCAAACATGAGAAAATCATGTAATGCTTGCTTTCCAATATTGCTTTGTTAAGCATTTTCTGATGCTGTGAAGAGTAGCCTGTCTGTTATACATATAGTGTGAATGCACATTTTACATTGCTAAACTCTATACATATATTCAAGCAAACTTTTTATTATATGCTTTATCTTTCAGCATATTTACAACAAAATTAATTTCAGCCTTATAGTCATAATATCTAACATTATAGAATTCATTTTTTGCAGATGTCCACCAGACAGGCTTACACTTCCTTGATGAGGATGATTTCATCCTGTCGGGTATTCTTATTCCATGCAGCTATATAAATGCTCATATAGTACTTTGGTGTAGGTTTGGACATATGTGCCAGTTCGTTTGGAGGGGGAGGGGGCTTTGGAGCTGTTTATACCTACCATCAGGAGGTTGTAATCAGCTTTGGAGAAGTTTTTTGTTTGACCCTAGCTGGGGGGGGGGGGGGGGTGACTTTGAAAGTAACCGCTTTGTGGTTGGATCTTACCAGGGATGATGACACTATAGGGATGCTGCAGTGAGTACTCATGTTGGATAATACCAAGTCCAAGATATTTTCACCTCTTGTGGGGATGTTGACCAACTGGTCAAAGGCATTTGCATTGACAAAATCAAGGAATCTCGACCAATTGGTCCAAGGCATTTGCATTGATGAAATCAAGATATTTTTGGGCATTTGGGTTTTGGCATGAGTATTTCTTCCAGTCTATGGTTGGATAGTTAAAGTCACTCAGGATCAGGGTAAAGGGCTGAATCTTGATAGATTCGAAGAGGTACAGATAGGTGGAGTGGGCATCTTGAGTCAGTTGGAGGCCTATAGTTATCTATGGTTTGAACAGTGGTCTTGTCAATTGTTAATTGCACCTGGAGTGTTTCCTGTGCATCATACTGTTTGACCAGCCTGGAGGTGTGTATGTCTTTCATATGTATTGCAACTCCACCTCATTTTGCTTTGCTGCCCACAGTTTGGGGTCTGAATGTATGATAGGATGAGTAACCTGGCATGGCTGGGGTGCTCTCCGCAGCTTTGAACCAGTTTTCTGTGACTGGACAAATGTCAACATCTTCCAGGGTTACGAATGTGTGCAATGAATGCAGTTTCATGTTTAGACTCCTAGCATTTAGCATCATGACCTTTAATTTATGTTTTGATGAAATGTTCATATTGGTAGTTTTGACCTCATGGCATTGCCTAAAGAAAGGCTCTATGAGGTAGGCAAGAGCCTTTGCCAAGAGCCTTAATCCCAAGGTAGACAGATGCAGGCCATCTCTGGCAAAACACCATGGTTTATCAATCATGTCATCCCAGGCTGTCAGGTACTGGATCCCCTTGGAATGACACCAGAAACTAAGCCAATTGTTAAAGCCAATAATTTTCTGTTTGTACTGAGGCATCATTCTGGGTGATGGTAGAATGCTGCTTAAGACTAGGCACATACCTGACCTGTCTGGGACACATATTCAGCGAGCTCGATCATGTCTCTCTTCATATAGTCCAAGGAGGTACATCTCAAGTCATTCACGCCAACATGGGCTATGACAGAGTCATAACAGTACCTGTTGTATGCATCCACTTATATCTAATCCTAGCTCTGGTACTTAACACACTACTCCTTGAGATCAAATTTCTATCCATTATATTTCACTTGTTTTGGACATCCAGCCTCTTCTGTGTATCAGTATTTCAGAACATCGAGCTGCCATTCCTTCTTTTAGGGTGGTGGGGGGTGGTGAGTCAGTTCAGCCACTCACTCACAACTCTCCTTGCTTACTCCTGCAGCACCATAACAATAACTAATGCAGGGATATCTGGATTATGTTAGAGATTTATCTCTATACACCACAGAGCTAGAACTAGCATTGTGTATAAATATTGGTATATTTGTCATTAAAAAATCACTAAGTTGGCATGAATTTGAGTGAGTGGGTGTACTTCTTTTCCCCATGGTTGTAGCTTGGTAAGAGCACAATGTTCCATGAACAGTAAGAGGGTGAACACATACATCATAATTCTTACTAGAAGTGCCATCCTGTAGTTGGAATGTATGAGTAGTAGCAGGTATATAGGGTTGCACCATAATGCTTGAGGGGGTAGGAAGCAGAAGCCTGGGATTCATATGAAATTTTGCTGTCAGCAGTGCAAATTTTTATTAGAGCATTTTTGCTGGGAACCATTATGTTGTTATGCAATAATTCCTGAATTACTGAAACCATGTGACCCATGGAAAAGTGACAAAATAAATATTTAACTAAGCTAGCTGTTTAGCTTAATGTGTACTCTACATATGAATGTAGATGTATGTTCAGCTTGAAGAAAGATATGACCTTGCCTAAGGGTATCAATGAAAAAATGTATACCGAAGTAAACAAAATAGTGTTTTTCTGAAGAAAACATGCAGGAAAGGTACAAAGATACAACAGCATGGAAAGAAAAGCATTTGAGTGGAATAGATTTGTTATCAACTGAAATATAGCATAGATTTGATCATTGGAAGGAAATGTTACAGTATCTAGATGCAGAGGGATTTTTTTAATGTTATTTAAGTTTCAGTCAAGGAGTAACGTGAAAGTCACTGCATTTAATAAATAATGAAAAAAATGTGATTCTTGAGAGGACTGAAACATTTTTTTAAATTACATTCTGGTGAACTGCTTAGTAAGCTAGCTAAATGTAAGACCATCTTTTCATGGAAAAGTCAACAGCACTGTCAAGTAATATGGCATGATCAGCGCTTTTGGAAACAGAGACTGAAGGAATCAAATCAAGAATCGTAGGTGCTTCACCAAGAATGTTATCAGCTCATATCCTTAATTCTCTGTGCTATATTGCTTGACATATGGAAAAAAGTAACATTCAGAATTGATATGTTATAAAATGGGACTAAAATGAAGCCAGTGCCCAGAACAATGAGACTTCTCTACTGTTCTTTGAAAGACATAAAGTGGCTATGAGAACAGTTGATTGAAGCGCAAAATATTAGGCCCAAAATCATGTGATTGAAAATACGGGTCTATATCAGCATATCGAATGCTGAAAACGCCGAATGCAATTTCATCGAACTGAAATGTTCGAAATCTCAGAAGAGCAAACTGACGGAACATCAATTTCTTTCCCATACCAACTCAGAGACTGCACCACAGTGGAGGAAATAGCAAACTCCGATGACGGCCCACCAATTTCTTTCCCTGGGAAAGAAATCGATGTTCCGTCAGTTCGCTCTTCTGAATTTTCAAACAGTTCAGTTCAATGAAATTAAATTTGGCATTTTCAACATTCGAAATGCTGATAGGAAACCAAAAATACATAAGGTGAACCATTATTGTGAAAAATATTAACTTCAAGCCAGAAACCATAAGTCTGATGAAGACCAGTTGTATAACGGTATATATTCAGAGATGATGCCTTCTGGTACCCTTTCCAACATGATTATTCTCTCTAAGCTGAACAGCCTTAGTGATTACATCATTAAAAACATCATATTGCACTGGTCTCAGAGGTACCTTGCACAATGCCAAAGCATAGCACGGATCCTCATATCTGGCTACAGGGAGACTTGCCCTCTGCAAGAACATGTACTTGGAGATCTGTAGCTGGAAATGTATCAACACGTGTCACAGAACTTTCTGCTATTTGCCGTGTTATAATGTTCCATCAGGGATGTTGGACTTATGTATATTCTGATGAAGACTCTGTGCCGAAACCGGTTTGATCTTTTTGTTCTACAATAAATATTCAGTGAATGTATCTGGTTTGGTGCTGGCTTTGTTTGATTTTCGTATTTGTAGAATAGAATTTTACCATAGGTGGTCTTTGTCCTTTCTTTGGTAGTATGAGATCATGGAGTTAGTATATTTAAGTAAGAGGAATGGGGAGATGACGTTTTCTGTGTGGCAACATTGTCTAATAAGGGATTTCAATAAAAGTGCATCTGTACATACCGAGATATAAGCTGATATACCTTTATGTGTGCATATAAGTATGGTGATGTAAATATGTATATATTTATACAAACAACAGCAGAACCAGTTAGACAGTTAACATAAAGGATTAAGGCTATGACCTAGCTATGAATGAACTGCTGTAGCTTGGGTTTGATTTCCTCAGCCTCCAAATCATACGACAAAAAAGAGTCTGCTCCTTTTACACAATTGATGAAAAGTAATTATGTGTTGGATTTGTACTGTTAAAAGAAATGTTTGAGATTACTCATCATATTCAGTTTATTATTTATTTTATTTTGTTGACCAGATTACTCCTACTGGGTGGAATCAATTCAAAGAGTGAACTTGAGTAGAAGATTTCTATTGCATACACTCAGTTTATCTTTCCATAAAGTAAACAGGTCAAGAATATAAGGAGATAAGTAATATATATTATAAAAAGATTAATCAGAAAAAGATTAAGCAGATGATGCACAGAGTCATACTGTGCAACAGATATAATTTAAACCACGTCACTCACACCTATGACGTTTATGCACATTATTACATTCAATATATTCTACTCTAAGAGTGTCATTTGTAATACTAAATTCAATATGAGGAAAATGCATTTTTATCATTATATTAAAATACAATGCAGAAAATGGCATAAAAGGTTAAGTCAGATATACCACCAGTTTGTGGATACTAATAACATATTCTCTAGTAGCAATATACTAGAAATAGAACAAAATACATAAGAACAGGTTGGTTAATCAGTGGTGTGCATGGCGAAATTGATCTGTCTGACCCTGTAACGTGAACATAGGGATGCACTTATGCAAAACTCTTTGTGAACTTTCTTGAAAGCACTTAAGGTGGTGAGTTGCCTAAGATGGACATATTTATCCCACACAGTTGTATTAATCTGAAAATCCTTTTCAACCTTGGTGGTAAGGAAGGCTATTCAACTAAGTAGGAAATACTTGTGAAAGAGATCTGCCCCCCCCCCAATCTTCTAAACAAATTCAAATGTCAGTACACAATGTGAGGCAAACCTGTTTTTTTCTAGATGTTGTCAATGTCTCCACAGAGAAAAGACAGCCTTAGATGAAATGGCACTGTAGAAAAAGGGCTCTAAGACATCCCCCTCCACTGCTGCCCAGTGTTCCCCCAGCACACATCCCCCTAATGTACACATAATACCCCTCATCTTGGCATCCACACTATGTGGAATACTTTTTTCTTCCTTTTCACACATTTTGTATTAGTCTTCATTTTTCCCTGCATCCTGTTACTGCATGCTAACTGGCCAAGACTGCAGGGTAATAACCGTTGAGTAAATAACATAATTAAGCTGAGAGTCTGAGGAATGCTAAAATGCATTTTAGGGCCTTTTTAATAAACTTTTCATCCTATAATGCCACAAACAAAAATCATGCTTAAAAAATTCAGATCCAGATTAATTAACAGCTATACAAAGTGTAGGTGCACCAGCAACACAATAGGGTACTATTTTGTATTCATTAAGTGCTGCCAAACACAGATTAATGGCAGAATATGCCAATGAAAGCATAAAGAGCCAAAGTACATGCTAATTAATCAATACAACATGGCAGAGATATTCAGGAAGCTACAAAACAATTATGCACACTCAGTGTAGGATTTTGCAATGTACACCAAAACTCTTTCAAAGACAGGCATAATTACACTTAGAAAACTAAAAACATTTTAGTGGTTGCTGCTGCTATTATTATGCTGTATGTGCAACAGGTTTTAAATCAGGTGCTGCTGCTATTATTATGCTGTATGTGCAACAGGCTTTAAATCAGGTGCTGCTGCTATTGTTATGCTTTATGTGCAACAGGCTTTAAATCAGGATGCTGCTGCTGCTATTGTTATGCTGTATGTGCAACTGGCTTTAAATCAGGATGCTGCTGCTGCTATTGTTATGCTGTATGTGCAACAGACTCTAAATCAGGTGCTGCTGCTGCTGCTATTAGTATGCTGGATGTGCAACAGGCTTTAAATCAGGTGCTGCTGCTGCTATTGTTATGCTGTATGTGCAACAGGCTTTAAATCAGGTGCTGCTGCTGCTATTGTTATGCTGTATGTGCAACAGGCTTTAAATCAGGTGCTCCTGCTATTATTATGCTACATGTGTAACAGGCTTTAAATCGGGATGCTGCTGCTGCTATTATTATGCTGTATGCGCAACAGGCTTTAAATCAGGTGCTGCTGCTATTATTATGCTGTATGTGCAACAGGCATTAAATCAGGTGCTGCTGCTATTATTATTATGCTACATGTGTAACAGGCTTTAAATCGGGATGCTGCTGCTGCTATTATTATGCTGTATGCGCAACAGGCTTTAAATCAGGTGCTGCTGCTATTATTATGCTGTATGTGCAACAGACTTTAAATCAGGTGCTGCTGCTATTGTTATGCTACATGTGTAACAGGCTTTAAATCGGGATGCTGCTGCTGCTATTATTATGCTGTATGCGCAACAGGCTTTAAATCAGGTGCTGCTGCTATTATTATGCTGTATGTGCAACAGACTTTAAATCAGGTGCTGCTGCTGCTGCTATTATTATGCTAGATGTGCAACAGGCTTTAAATCAGGTGCTGCTGCTATTGTTATGCTGTATGTGCAACAGGCTTTAAATCAGGTACTGCTGCTGCTATTATTATGCTGTATGTGCAAGAGGCTTTAAATCAGGTGCTACTGCTATTTTTCTGCTGTATGAGCAACAGGCTTTAAATCAAGATGCTGCTGCTGCCAGACCTTGGGCAAGAAGAAGAGGAGTGTTTAGACCCTGTTTGACTTACCATTGACTATATGATACAGAAGTTGTTGAGAGATACAGGGTGGACAGGGAAACACTATAGGAAATATGCAACCTCTGCTACCCCCACCTCAGGCTGCAGGGAAATTATGAAGAACCCATCCCAGTGGAAACAAAGGTATGTGTAGCATTATGTATACTAGCTACTGGTACTTTTCAGAGACTCACAGGGTATATATTAGGAATGTTACAAGCATAAGCCTATAGAATATTACATAATTTTTTAAATATAATTTTACTAAATGTAGTGGAGCATATCTGTATCCCACGGTCCCTACAGGGGAGACTAAGAACCATGTAGGAACTCTGTGCAATAGCACACTTCCTGGAAGTGCTAGGAGTCATTGCTTGCACATAAATAGAAATAAATGCCCCACCTATGGAAGAGGGAAAACATACATCAACAGAAAAAGGTTTCCACTCTATAAACTGTCAGGTTGTCTGCAATACTCAAGAGATAATCTATGTCTGTGCAGGAAACCCTGGCAGTTTCCACAACTCACACACATGGAACACTTGTACACATGAACACATCATAGGTGATTACTAGGCTAATGTCATAACAGCCTTTACAAGCCTAGCCAGTAATACCCAGGCTATGACAATTTTATATTTTAAATCCCCAGATATGGGATGGAGTAGTATCAGGGTAGTGGGCCTTTGAGTGTTGGAGCCCTGAGTCATTTTACAGACTGCCTCTGTTCATAACGGGCATAGGTAGTACCCTGGGAGTGAATTTATGGTTCCCCATCCATTTATCCAAATTCAGTTTGAAGAGAGTGAGGGACAAGCTTTGTTTTACAAAGATGAGAAGTTAATTCCATTGATGAGGTACCCCTTCAGATTCAAATCTGTCTCTCCAGCAAGTTCTGTTAGAGTGACAAATAAGGTTCAGGTCCATGTAACGCATAACCCTTGAATAATTTTTCTTGATAATATGCAACATTTTCATCAGGGCTGGATCAGAGAATGCCTTGCAGGTCAGGCATAAGTTCCCTCTCAATAAATAGGTTCATAGGTTCATAGGTTGGTACTAGGCTATCAGCCCTAGGGCCTATACAAGCCTAGCCATAACAATTCCCTGGCTATTTCTTCCCACATTATTTACTTTCCTGGGCCCCTGTCTAGCAGGGCAACTGACGTGATCCCTGGGGTGAATTTCCTTTCTCCCATCCAATCGTCAAGGTGATATGAGATGGACTAAAGGGATAGGGCCATTAGTTGGTCTGCATACAACATATGTCTTATGATTTGTATTTTTTAGCGGGAAACCTCTGGGACCACTCCAGTTGGTGCAACTGCCTGGTTAGGTACATGTAAAAGGGATCATTGTATTTGTTTATGGGCTTGATTAGAGACAAGTACAATGGCACTCTGATTTCCTTTGATCTTGATGCCATGTCTTTACTTATAAATTGAGCCACACAAAAAAGATTTCTTCACTACACTAGCTACTTGGAGGTCAAAGTTTAGGTTACTATGTTTCTGTGTTCTTAGGTCCTTCACCACTTGGTCTTCTTTTAGGGGTGTGCTATCAATATTATAATTTGTAGAGATATTTGACTTACTGAAGGGTATAATTACACATTTTTTAGCATTTAGTCTCAGACCATGGTTTTAGCACAAGTCACTGGTCATATATAGGCCTGTCTGCTTCTTATTGGAAATGTATTTATCTATCCGAACAACATGTGTCCTGTCAGCGAGCCAGTTGGCTATCTATCTCATGATATAAGAGATTATGCCTAACTCACTAAGTTTATCTATGATTCCTATGTGGGGGATTTTGTCAAAGCTTTTGCCAGGTCTGGATAAACTGTGTGTAGCATTTTACCCTTGGCTATGGCCCTGGTGATTTTCTCAAAGAAGTCCACCAGATTGAGCAGCCACAACTTCCCTCTGACAAAGCCAATTTGGGTCTTCTCCAATGTTTGGAGAGTTTGTATGTCATTATTAATCAGGTCCATGATAATTCTCTCAATGGCCTTGTAGATAAGACTGGTCAAACTTATGGGTTTGTAGCTCACTGGGTCAGTTGATGGCCCCGCCTTGTGCAGAGGGATGATTGGTGCAGTCCTCCATTCCTCTGGAACAAAGCTTGCCCATAAGTTGTGGTTAAAGAAGGTTCTAATGGTCCTGATAGATTCTGTTTTAAGCTATTAAGAAGCATCCTGGAATGTTGTCAGGACCCTTGGAGGCTGTATTTTGGCTTTAGTGAGCTCAGTTCGAACCAGTTTTCTTGTAATGACTGGCAGGGGGATGGTTGCCCTGGTTCTGGCTAAGAGAGAAATGATAGCATACACACTCACTGCCTAGCTCAATGTCTAAGATCCCAGACACATACAAATAGGAAAAGTGATGTCTTTCAAACAGTACAGCCTTTTCTTAACCATGCAATGGCTGTGATCTGATGGTATCATACAGGGAAAACCCACAGTTTGTACATGCACTAATGACAAAGTAAGTATGGAATCTGCAAAGAAAAAAAAAATAAGTTATAGAACTGATTAGTCTCAAATGTAGACATGTATATGCCCCATGAGCAGAGCATTTATCTGAGGTATACAATTATATCAGTAATATCTCCTCTGTCAGATTTTTGCTATATTCACTAATGTATTGTAAGCAATACTGTGCAGCAAGCATTTTAATTGACCATCATTTGTAAAACATGGAAGAGATCAATTATACTCTCATTTGCACAACTATACCAATAAGCAAGACTGTGGTACCTTATGCTTCCAGTGCTGTAATGGCAATAATAACTAAAATACAATGAGGTCCAACAATTATATAAGCAATCATTCACAAATGAGTATGAGCAAGAAATCAAAAACTTTGCTTCTGCAATGCACATTTATAAATGCAAACTTGTGAATATGCAAGCATCAGCTATTCAGTGTCTGCATAAGACATATATGAAACCCTAAGTCAGAAAGATAAATGCAAAGGGTAGGGCACAGTCATCATCATTTGCACAGAGTGGGGTGGGGGGTTAGGAGGGCAAGACTGAAACCAAGGAATGAAATGTATGCAGATAAGAAAAATCTGTATCTCTCAGAGTATACAGTGTTCAGGGCCAGTAGCAACAGACATATAGCACTCAAAGGTACTGTTTACATAGTTTGCAAGTCTATGAAGTGGTATTGGCAAGTGCTTTTATGTGTGTGTGTGTGTGTGTGTGTGTGTGTGTGTGTGTGTGTGTGTGTGTGTGTGTGTGTGTGTGTGTGTGTGTGTGTTAATAAATGCAAACACCATACTAGCACTATGTCCTGGTATCGTGGATAGGTGAGATCCATGCATGGTAAAGTACTTAGTTCAGTGTTATCGCCCATGACCACAAGAACCACCTCTGCCAGGAGTTGCACTGCGACTTCCATGACCATGACTAGAAGTCAGGGTGCTACCTGAATGTGAGTGATGTCTGATGGATGAGCTCTCCTCATGATTATGTCCAGGAACATGACCCCATGACCTACCACATCTGAGTGAGATACTACAGCCACTGATGTGGCAATAGATGTAGTATCACAATGAAACCAGCATCTTGCATGGCCAAATCTACTAACACCAGATGACATAGCTGGGCTAAGACTACATGGATGACCAGCCTCCCCTAATAGATGTTCCATCACATAAACTGCTTGATCCAGTGTGCCATTCATCCTGTCTTAGGACTTGTCTACATGGTTCAGGGAGTCAATCACATGAGAATCAACGTAGTCGCACTATCTCATCTAGGGCCCTGATGGAATGTGTCTGGATCTCCACTACTGCCCTACACATATGTCAGGTGGCACCAAATGACACACTAGCATCAGGAGGATAGTGGACAGCAAGCCTCCTCTGAACACCCCTGCCAACCCCCTGTGGGGCCCAACACCTCCGCGATGGCTACTAGGAGAAGCAACTGGTTGTGCAACCAGAGTAACCACAGTAGCCTGATCCATATATATATATATATATATTTCTATCTATCTATATGTATATATAATATCTATATCTATATATATATATATATATATATATATATATATATATATATATATATATATATAATATATATATAGATATGTTTAGTATCAAAATGGAGAAGTGCAGTTAGCCGAACACAGGAATGCCAAATGTGCATTGGCTGATTCCTGTATTGTCGAACTACAATTCTATGAATGTCCTTTAGTGAATGCCACTGTGCATTCACTCATATGAGGTCGATGTTACAAACAGAGATGGCGATACACGGTGGATCAAAAAATGTACCCTTTTCCTCACTGTAGTGTGATCTCAAATTTAAAATATATAATTTGCAGGGGGTGTGTAGGGTGCAGCCCCACACATGGGGTTCAGGGGGGCTTGCGCCACTGCAAAAACATGAATTAAAGTGATGTGCAGTATTGAACTGCATATGTTCATACTGCTGGGAAGCAGGCAGGTATGTGCCAGCAGGTACATTTTAGGAAATGTTTTGATCAATTCAAATTGATGTGTTTTCAACATGTGTACCTAATTAATATTCAGGAATTCAGAATTTTTTTTTTGTGTTTGTGTACAAAATGTGTTTTGACATTCAAGATTTTGATAGTAAACCTGTAAATCTGTATATTATATATATATATATATATATATATATATATATATATATATATATATATATATACACATCTATCAAACATCTCATGTCTGCACATATAAAGGTACAACAATGACACTTGCATTTTCATGCACTTTCTTATTCAAAACGGAAAGCTCGCCGACTCTCAGCATGGCTTTAGGCCATTCCACAGTACTACCATGGCTCTTCGGGTCTATATTAAATCACCAAACACTTAAAAAAATGAACAGTGTTTAATCGACCCTATGTAAGTGAAAGCTTACAATTTCAAACTGTCAGAACAGTGATTTTTTTCCTAGGGAAAAAAATCGCTGTTCCAACAACAAATAAAAAATATTAAACACTTTAAACATTATATTAAGTGGGGAGCTTTGCCCCCACACCCGCCTTACTTAAATATACTAACTCCGAGACCACACTACAGTGCCGAAAATGTCAAAGTAATGAAGTGGCCAAGCAAATTCTTTCCCAGGGAAAGAATTCGCTTAAACACCACTTCAATATTTTGCCATTTCAGGCTTTTGGGTTTGACCAAGACGCTTTCGAAAGAATGCATCTTCGGTCTTCTAATAGGGAACTGGCTCTTCGATCTTTTTCTAATGTCATCAATCTTCATCATAACAACAACAAACTATCTTCACTACTCTTCCTAAATCTCTCAAAAGCTTTTGATATGGTCAACCATCAGCTACTGCTCAATACTCTACAAACCATCGGTTTAGACCAACACGCAATACAATGGTTTCACTCCTACCTAAACTGTAGACAGCAGGCTGTCTTATGGCAGAGCAAGCTGTCATCCCAACTTCCTCTAACCCTACGTGTCCCACAAGGGTCCATCCTAGGTCCCCTTCTCTTCTCTATCCTTATCAATGATCTGCACACCACTAGCCCAGGAGCTTCCTGCATCCAATATGCAGATGACTCAATGCTAAAATGCTCCTCTTCCTCTCCAATAGAACTTCTAACCCTCACCCAGACCACTTTCAGCATGGTAGAAGCATAGCTAGCTAATCGCCACCTGCTTCTAAATCCTAACAAAACAAAGCTACTACTTTTCTCCCCTAACCATAGAATTCCTCCTCCTTCCTTCAACATCAAATCTAGCAATGACACCATTATCTCCCCTGATGACCATACAAAGCTTCTAGGCATAATAATAGACAACAACCTTAAATTAGATAAACATGTCAATCACACTATTAAGTCCATTAACACTATTAAGTCCCTGTACAGAGCCAAACCTTTCCTCACCCCCCTAGCTAGGGTAGCTATTGCAAGATCATACCTCCTCTCTACCCTTATGTATGCCTCCCCTGTACTCACCAACCTATCCAAAACCTATCTCAACAAATTATCAAGATGTTACAATCATATAGCCAGATTTGCTACAGGCATGGCTTTTAGGATCCACTATTGCCAGAACCTCAAAAGCACTGGGATGGCTGGAGTATCCTACCCTTCTACAGTTCAAGCAGCTTATAGTAGCACATAAAATACTCCATCAATCTGATAACACCCCCACCTTCAAAAATATTCTTACCCCTTATAGTGCCCCCAGGCCATTATGCTGAGCTGATAAATTAATGATACTGACCCAAAAATACAACTCTGTAGGCGATACTATATTAGCCAACTCATCTTGTAAAATCTGGAGTCTTTTCCCTAATACCATTACCAAGGAAACCTCACTACCCCTATTTAAAAGAGAACTCAAAAAATACCTCACATCTCATTGGCTGTGCTCTTGTTCTAAACCTGACTAACAACTTCACTAATACATGTCTTGCTACCCAACCTGCTGTTTAGCCAACTATCTATGCCTCATAGCATTTGAATGTCTAAGCATTGTGAATTATAAGATCTGATTGTATTATATGTTCACATTTTCTGATACATCTTTGCCAACCAGATGTAAGTCTGAACATTGTGTATATTGATATGTGCCTGTATTCTTTGTCTATATTTTTCTAAACATGTCTCCCTGAGTTTATCACTCAGTGATGTATGTACTGCCTCTTTTTTGGTATGTGGAGCTTTTCTCCCCGAGCCTCCACTGAAAATGGACATATATCCAGTCGGACTAGCCCAGTCAACAAATGTAAAATAAATAAAATAAATAAATTTTGCATACCTGGAAGGTCTGCTTGTGATACTCAGGGTCTGGCATCCACATCTGCACCAAATTCAAGGATTCTATCAAACTGTGTGGCTCTCTGATAGTAGACAGGAACTCCTCTGTTTCAGTTAGTGGTGCTTCAGTAGTAGGACCACTCCTCATAGCACCCTGTTCCCAGGCAATTGCATCCACCGTACAGTGGATGGAGGTTATCATGTCACTTGCCTAGTGTCATATCTAGAAGTAGGTTCTCCCCCTTGCACTCCAACAGCATTAATGTTATCAACCATGCTTCCATCTCCTGTCTTGGGCAGATTGGTCACCTCTACCTCTCCCTAACAGAAAAGTTACATGGCAACATTAGGCCTGGATAACGATGTTCATTTTCTGTATTACTTTATGGTGGCTTGCAGGGTAGAGATTTATGTTGGGTTGTCATATATAATTCATGGACAGGATGGCTGAGAGATTAATTATGCATGACTATACACATCCAACATGCACCTAAACAATTTAAAAGTTACTTGCTCCCTGTGACACCACACAAGTTAGGACAACCCTCCCTAAAAATAGATTTCTCAAAATCAAATATCAATACCAATCTATAACATTTCTGTAGTGGAGATAATACAGGTGTAACTGTGTAATACATTGTATCATTAACAATAACAATTAAAAAAAGTAAGACAAAACTATTATAACTGCCATCTTCACTGTTGTGGAGGTCAGTCAGGTAGAAATCTGCAAACAGAACACATTTTCCTTTCTCTGCTAACACAAGTAAAAATGTCACACTTTCCTACAAGGTTAGAATACACTCATCTGCAGTAAATGTGCAAACATCAAATTAAATACAAACTAAAAACAGGTCATGTAGCATTCTGCAGCATACTTTTTATAATGCAGACATGGCTGTGCCAAAAGAAAGGGATAAAAGAGAAAACATTTAAGGTAAAGAAACTGCTCATCAACAGTCAGGGCAATTCACCTCTTAATGTTAAGCTAAAAGCATTATATAAGAAATATCAACATACCTTGACATTAAAGCAGTGTAGAAAATAAATAATTCTCCAAAAGTTTTGTTTTTAGCAATGTTGAGCTCTCTAGATCAAAACAGTCTCCCCAGTACAACATAAGGGCATTAGCTACATAATTACCTTGATATACTGCAGAGTCAGCACTGTGAGCACTGCAGGTATTCAAATGAGTTTTTAAATTATTAGCATTCCTGAATTCCACAATCTTCACTAAGTGTAGGGAATATAAACATGGTGTAAGGACCTACACAATTAGATGCTTTTGCAGCAATGCAAGGATGATTATTAAGAAATGTTCCATGTAAATGGGTTGCAGGTGTCTGTAATAACTCTGACTGCAGGAGCAATCAGGTTTCATTGTCTCTCCTCTTCGATGTACACTTAGGATGTGTCAGGGACAACAGACTTACCAAAAAAATCTGAAAGTACATTGGGTGGTTTCGGAGAGCGATATTCCTAATAATCAAATGCTGCTTTTAATGACCACACTTACAACCCCTTAGTAAGAAATGCTGTTTATATTCAAGAGAGTACTTTATGCATTGGTAAATATCACATATGGAAATAAAACAGAGATAGACTTGCTATTAAAAAAGCATAGATAAGGGAATTAGGTATTATACAGAAAAAAAGTGATACACCTACAATATTTAAAGTCTTTGATTAATATTGTGTGAGTACATTGGTATCCTAACTGTTTGTAATGCCACAATTATCCAGACATTTACTGTCAAATGAGAAAGGACAACTTTTATAACTTGTTTTTGTTGCACTTTCAATATGATGTGATACAATGTCACATTATCATTTCTCCTTGTTAATATGTGTCTTTGTCTGTAGCAAATATGGGAAATACTTTTAAACCAGTGGTTCTCAAACTTTTTCGATTCTCGGCTCCCTTGTTGAATCCAGGTTTTCCTAAGGCGCCCCCCCCGTCAAATTCTAACAAGTATACTTTGTGAAATAGCTAATAATTTTATTTTTTTTTTAATTAAAAGGGTTAGTTAGGTAAAAATAAATAATACACATATTTAAGATCACAAAACATGTAATTGTAATTGAGCAAATTAATAACACAGGTATTTAAGATCACAACAAAATGTAATTGAAGAAATACTGGCATTTAGTTCTTACAAATTCTATCACATTTTTAATCATTTCTAGCATCTTGCGCTGCATTTATTTCACCCATTCAAACCTGGGCAAACACTTCACAATATAATCACAATCTAGCACAGTATTTAACTGAATTCTACAGTATGTATTTGAATAACAGCTTTGGTATCTGCAGCTACTCACATTACAACACATTTTGAATACCAGCTTTCATTGTGATCACAGTTTAATTCTACACTAAATTTATAGCGCTCGACTGAAATAAAGACAAATCCAGAAAGATTCAGGGGCAATCAAGGACATTCTTAAACACTAGTACTATTAACGTGAGATAATGACAGAATAAAAATGTATGAATATATGTTTTATGAAATAATGCACCTGTAATTTTTTGTCATTATTTACTTGATTATAATTCACCACCTCTTCTCCAAAGGTCACCAGCTTAAGCTCAAGAAATACAGAGCTAAAATTAGTCAAAACCTCAGAAAAATCAATGATAGCTGAAAGATATGCTGGAACTTATCAGTGCATAGATGACTATTGATCTGAGAGGACCTTATGAAGCCTAGCCATAAAGCCCCACAGTAGTTTTTAACACTTATGTTTTGCATATAGATAACCCAAATATGGGCCACAACAAGAATGTGTTAAGACATTTATGTGCCAATAAGCCTGCCACAGTGACCCATCAAACCATTCCTAAAATTGACTCATTAGCAGAAGAGCATATAACTACCACAAGTCATCAAAACTCCAGTTTGCACATATACATCAACATTATCAATAATCTTTTAGTAACAGTTTGGGGCAATTCCACTAATAAACCACGCTCGCAGCAATAACCCTGCAAAGTAAAATTGTTTGCACAGCAAAAGACAGCTGAATAACAATTGCTCATTACTATGCACCGCTAAATAAGTGGGCGAACTCGCACACACACTTTCATGGCACTTTCTTCGGCCATGCTACGGTAAAAATATTCCCATTAAAATATATAAATAAAAATACAGTAAGCGAACTCCCTACAGTTCCACTTTACAAACTTGGCGCTATAACTGAACTTAAAATTCTTGCCGTTCTCATTGGTTGTCAACAAGAGGCAGTACCATTGTAAGCATAGCATAGCGAAGCTTGTTCAGTTCCCTGGTAGTTAAAAAGAGCAAAAGTAGTTAAAAGTAGCAGAATAACAATTTACAAGGGAAATGATTACAGCAAAAACAGTTGTGATGTGCTTAAGTGTAACTAACGCAGGCAATAAAACTCCTTGCATATAACTTAAAACATGCCGGCATTTTTTTGGTTAACTTTGCTTACATAAACATATGGGAAGTGGGTGGAGCTATCAGCAATATCATCTTCACTGTGTTTTCTTTTGAGGGTAACTTTTGTGTCCTCCTGTAACAGTGTAGCTGTACACATTTGGTGAGACTGCCAGTCCTCTGAATGAATGATTGTCTTCCAGTTTTGATACAACACATCAAGAGTGAGGCTTCAGTACTGTATCACTCAACCTTTGGAAGGTGGCTGGGGCTCTACGTAGGCTTTGTACTGAAACAGACTGTGTTTACAAAGGCTGTTTTTTCTTTGGCAAATGGGGTAAAGTGGCTGCAAATAAAACATGAACTAATAAGCTTAGTAATTAGCGTATTAGTTTGCGGTTTATTTTGCAGCTAAGCTTATAAGTTTGAGTTGCCCCTGTGAGGAAGCCTCAGCTCCCCAGGGAACTGTAGCTCACACTTTGGGAACCTCTGTCTTAAACAATTGCTCTCCATACCGTCATATGAGGGTTCTAATCCATACAATTCACTGTTGCAAGATGACAAAGTTGCTTAATCATGTGAAATGTGCATTTAAAGTATTTGGTCTACCTTTTTTCCTTGTATCATTTGCATGCCTTTCAACATTGCACTCCATGGATTGCCAGCAGACATAAGCATTGAACTGCATTTCACAGTCCAAGCTGAAAACTGACACATTTGCTGGACTGCCATCAATAGTGTAATGATGACTGGCATTGTTGCTCTTTCCTCAGCACTCTGAGAGAAGAAATTCAAGTTGTGACACTGGCATTATGTATAAAGATGTTGAGTTTAGGGAAACAGTAAAGGTGATACAGAGCTCAAAACCTGTTCACAGATCATTTTACCGAGAAAGTTCATACTAAATCCTGACACTCATTTTGCTGTATAAAAAAGTGAAAAAATGCAGTTTTGGCTGCCTTATATAGAGCAAATATACCTAGCATCATTGTGCAACCCTCAGCAGCATGGATAGTACTTACTTCAGAGAATGCACCTGACAGATGTGAAATTCTGTGGTACAAGGTGCAACTGAAGTGATTTGTGAGAAATAAGGCACATGATGCACTGGTCAGTTCCTCTTCAGAGATCCCACTGCAATTATACGCAATAGGTAATATTTTATTTTTTTGTAATTTTAATTTGGATTTGCTCTCCATGCCACCTCTTTGGCACAAGATGTAACTGCAATCAATTTAGACAAAAAACACAGCTAATTAAAGGCTCAAATCCAGGTACAAGATGCTTTTACAAAGGGTGTAAAAAGCCAATTTTACATTAGAACTGTAACAGGCATGACTCATCAAATATCCCAAGCATGTGTTTAGGATAGTTATGTCTTGTGAAGTATATATGTAATATAAACCCACTTGTATTAATCAGCACATTCAACTGCATTAATCTGAAATATATTTACAAACACAAATACTGAGTTTTACATAGGAATGCATTCCCAGAACTAATAAAAAACATATGCATACAGGCCCCTCTAAAGTGTATCTCCATTCATTCTGAAATTAGTATATGTCTAATTTCCATGCTAGAAAGGTAGTTTTCCTGAGGTAATAACAGTTAATAAGGAAAATTTCAATTTTTGCACGGTTATCCCATGGGTTTGATTCTCAGCTAGTACAATAATATGTTAACATTGTGTAAGCCCTAATATCACAATATGTCACAATTCACCCTTGTTCTCCTTCCAAACTGTAAGGATTAAGAGCCATGCTATTAAGCATTCCATTGTTGAACCGTGGAACCTGTGTCAGTAGTTTGAGCATCACACATGTCAAAGTTGAATGCTATGATTCACACCTCTACTGTTATGTGACTTAAGTACTGTCAATGTGTCTGTCAGGTATTATATGTGCTTTCAATTTTGTATGCAGTTGGCAAGCCTGTATGTCTTTTTTGCAATATCAGTAACACATGAGATCTGCATTGGGTGCCAATTCAGTCATATTTTTTTAGCTTGATATTTGCAGACATGGATGGTGAGGGAGTCAACAGTGTGAAATTTAGAGCACAAAAGTGGGGTGTTGAGGAGCCCAAGACATTTGTGCCACTCCTCATGAAGTGCTACAGCTATAGGCTGCTGCAGGTGGATTTTACCAGGTCTCGGTATAAGGCTGGCACTTGGAAAAGCCTTGCCAAGGCTGTCTCCAATGCAACAGGCATTCCACACACTGGAGAACAATGTCAAAGCCATTATAGTGACATTAACACATTCCTTCCAATGGAGCTCTGAACGTTTGAATTGTAACTTCCAATGGGTAGAGCCTAAGGTTTTTGATAGAATCAAATTATATCCCCGCATTTCAAACAAATGTTCATATCTCTGGCACAATAGGGATTATTAAAGAAGTGTAAATGGCAAACCCTTCAGCACAAACTATTTTTATACTTGTAGCATTCTTTAGGTTTTAGGTTTCAAACTGTATTTTATAACTCACAGTAAACTAGTTTGTACAATTTTGTAAACAACTTACAATATCCCAGAATTCACTCAAGTTCTACACAAACTGTTAGTAGCATTTTCTACAAACAGCTGAGAGCTTTCATATGAGGCAAAGCAGTTCTGTCTGTGCTACTTGTTTGTTGAGATATTTAGAAAAGGATGACATTTATGACAATATAAATTAATATTATATGAACAGCAATTAATACCTTGTTACGTGCACTAGACATATGTCAAATATCAACACAGTTGTGTTTGCCATTGTGTAACCTTTAAGATTAAATCTTTTAATACTTTGCGTGTAGCATTGGTTTTGAAATTAGTAATTCCAATACAAACAAGCAATATTTGATGCCTACAGGTTTCAGTATGATGTAACTGCAGAAACATCTATAGGCATCATCCAGCTATAATGAGTTAAGAAGCAGAAGTAGGATTTTCTAAGGTGATGGAAGGCTGAATTTAGGACTACAAACACCCCCCGGTAGTGTAAGTATACTGAGCCATAAACTGTCTACGATATGATATTAATTATCTAGCCAGCCAATACAGGTACTCATTATGCTTTTATATATATTTCTTATCTTTTCTTTTTGTACTGTACTGCTGCAAAGGAAATAGCAAACCATGAGGTGAACCATGAAAGATTAACTCACCTTAGAGAGGCACAGGGAAAATATTACTCAGGTACAAATTCAAGTCATAACTTTATTTTTATTCCTTTAAGCACTAGCATCTTGTGAAAACGTACCTCAAAGTTCATCTCAAGCATGCATACCTTCTCCAATAACTCTTGCTGCATGCACTAGGCAATGAGAACAATAGTTTAACTGTGTGTGTGTTCAGTAACAGAAGCAGCAATTAATTGTTATTATTGGATGAGTATTTATAAAATATTAAGAGCAATACTATGTCAGGAAGAATTAAATTATGGTAATTGCAACTATTAAATGAGAATGCATATTTCCTATCCATCCTAGGAAAATAAAGACTGCTGTTTCTTACATCATAGCAGTGAGAGCTGTTTATTTTATGACACATACATACATTTCCATCATATATGGATGTGGCAGTGGAGTACAAAAGTAAATTGCCATAACTGTTTATGTATTGTCAAACCAGGATTATTTAAAAAATACAGTACTGTGACATGTATCTAATTATATTATGTGCATGTGTCCCCCACCCTTTTTCTCTGTTTTTATTCTTTTTGGTGGGTTAGAATTTATTAACAATCTTCTGCGTGCAGAAATTGCTGCTAAAACTTTAATGATCAACATCACAGAAAGGTATACAGACCACTGTGGCTCAGCCTGCAATACCTACAAAGATGGCAGCATAGGCAATTGACACTTTGGGGTCACAATCTGTCAGTGTTGCCACCACAACCCCTTCCCTACCTACTCCAACTGCGTCATGTAGTTCTGCCCAGCCTGCTGGTGGCATGGTATCCTCAGGGAGCAGTAATAGTGGAGCTGGTGATTTTGTCACCCAGCAGGAGATGATAGAGCTGGTGGAGGATATAATGCTAAAGGGCCTCAGTTCATGTGTTGGCAGAGTTGAAAAGGTCCTGCACCACACTGCAAAGGTGATCCACATCTAGCACTGGCCCAAAGAGCAGCTGTAGGATACAGTGATAACAGTTTTGTGGGTGAGGACTAGATTCTTACTGTTCTTAAGCTGGACATGAGTGCACCTCCAATGTTCCCTATTTATCCCTAATCATGGTGTCCCCCAATCTTTTGTCTCCATCACCATCCCTATCTGTCTTGTATGCCCTGTATGTCTGCACCTTGTAAACTATCCTATCTACCTGATCCTGACATTCCTGATCACCTTTCCCAACATTTCTCTCTCTAAAAAAAAAAAAAAAAAAAAAAGGAAAATGTGTGCCTGTCTCACACACATGCACAAAAAAGTACGCCCCATACATAGGTCCCCACTTTGCCTATGTGTCATTTTGACACAACTGATTTAGTTCAGCTGGCCATACAACAATATTCTGTTGTCACCCATCACTGATGTGGTGACTCTGCAAAGTAATGAAATTGTGTGTACAATTGTACATTTACATTGTCAAGAAGTGAATAACTATGGCGTTCTCCCACAACCCTCCTGCAAATTCCAGTATTCTTTCCACTGTGTCCTACTCTCTTGCTTACCAACCCCATTTTCTCCACTGTCCTATCTGCCCCTTTTTCACATATTTAATCTGATCAAAAAAAATTGTCACACACATCAAACATGGCCAGATATGGCCCATGGAAAAGCCTTCACTTTATGCTCTCATCATTTGTGGGGTTTGGCATAGGGCAGCAATGCTGAGTGACACAGAATGCTGTTTAACTCCTTAGTGCAAAAGATGAAGATTTTCATTTAGTCTGCAGTGGCCCAGGTACATTCATGCAAATCTGCTTAAATCTGCTGCACTATGTGAGCACAGACTAAAGGCAGTACTGTGGAACAGTCAATGTAACAGCTCTTAGGCTGCTGGATGCATTGAAGGAGGAGTTGTTATGTGGCATGTTCAGATAATTAGCTTCTTTGTAGACTGATGCACAGTGTCATGATTTTGAATACAGCTGTAAGTCAATTTAATAATTCATGATGTTTCTTATTCATATCATATATTTATCTGCAAACATCTATATTTCTCTCCATATAAAGCACTTTCATAACATAACATTGGAATAGTGCAGCAAAACATCATTTTCATAAACAATGCAGCCCCAACTTAGTAAGTCAACCTTATCCTGGTTAGGTATTCGTGTTTAAACTTTCTAACCCTTATGTATACCCATAGAAAGCACTTTATTGTACACAGCATGACAGATTAACGATGATTAAATAAGAAGATACCATACAGATGTTCCTACGTCCCACAAAACTATGTGTTGCTGCTTTTGTTTTTATCTGTTTGTATCTCTCTCTGTTCACCCCTTCTCCTTTAGTAAGTTTTCACTGTGCTTCAATTGTGCTATTTTTATGAAGTAATAATCCATTTCTGCATGATCATCTAATGTTCACATGTGTATAAAGATTTTTAAAGGGGGTTCTAATGTGGCCATTAATAAGTGTTACTGACTGTTTCTGGAACACTAATTTATGTTTACTTATTAGCTACATATTGTTATGAGCAATCGCTATTCTTCTTCTGTCATAATTTACTTTGTCCCTGTCTCCATTTCACTCTGGCAATGTATTTTCTCCTTTTTGTATCACTAATCTTGAAGCTCTAAATTTGCACAATGATTTGTGCCAGGCAAGAACTGCAGCCACGTCTAAATGAAAGTACACAGCCTATGGCAATATCTTGTGATATGATTGCTCTTATCCTTCTTATTCTGTTGCACTTTGCACTACTTTGCTAAGCTATGTTTAGCCAGTTTAATGTACTTTTCAACAAGCTACAGAGTTGCATGTATAGATTATAGTGACTAAGAGGGTAATGAGGAAGGCACAGTGGTGAAGCAGTTAGCATTGTCACCTCACAGCAAGAGGTTCTCCAGTTCAATTCTTGGCTGGGTGCCTTCTGTGTGGAGTGTGCATGTCCTCCCTGCATTTGTGTGGGTTTCATCTGGGTACTCCAGTTTCCTCCCACATTGCAAACACATTCAGTAGGTGGATTGGACACATTAAATTGGCCCTAGGTGTGAGTGTGTGCATGTGAGTGTGTGGTGCACCCTCTGAGGAGGGTTGGGCCTCGGGCTAGCAACCTGATCCTGTAAAATCCATACCTGCTATGGAAACAATGAGCACTGAAGGGCAATCATCTCACATTTGCTGAAATCTGCTGTTCATTAGTACCAGAATTATGACTTCCTAACATGGTGTGCTTAGATAATACTCAGGTATAAGCTTTTTCTTGGATGTTGTAAATGTTCGAATACGGATGAATGAAAAAATGTTCCAGGATGTTTTGTCTGACTCCTGTAGATGTAAACGTTGGCTACATCTGTATTTAATACCTCACTATCCTGTTGCTATATTAATGTGCCTGCTTCCTATTAAGAGCCCTGTGTTGTACAGTTCTTTGCAAGAAGGTCTACACAGAACAACATATACTGCTGATACTTCCCATTCTAAGTTCAAAACATTATGATATTATTCCACATGCCCTAACACTTTGCCATCAGCAGCACAGTTCAACTTTCAGCACTGGTCAAAGAATAAAAAAAAAAAACAAAAGAAAATCAGTTCATTCTTGTTTTAGGCTGTGCACAGTTTCTATGTCTCTATTCCTTTAGCCAAAAGGTGATCTTGATTTCAGAATGATGTTGTCTCAATTAATTCAGTCATTTAATGTATGCTTGCTATACAGTTTTAACAACTGCAACTGTGTTACATGTTGGGTTAACTTATTCTCACATAATCTATCACTGTTATTTTGCAGTGCACTGCTCTATGTATGACTTGTATGTTTGCCTTGGCAATGCACGTAGTGGAAGTATGAGGCAATACAAGTGTGCAGTCATTCCAACATAAAGTCTCTGGAAAGTTTGATTGATAATCCAGTGGTGAATAACAGCAATTGTCTATGTCATTCCATGACATGAAACCTGTCAATGCCCCTCACAATAATGCAATGTGGATGAAGGACATTATCTAAATGTTAGCAGAGGATCCTATCATTATATGTGACAATCATAGTGATGTTACACTGTCCTGTGCACATATATGCATTTGTTGGACAACCTGTGATGCACAGGACCATCTAATCCAAAGAGTGGATTTTAAAAACTGTCTTATGTCTTATTTCACCTGCTAACATCAGACTTCTCCTGTGGTGCGTGTGACTAATGTAGTGCTTTATAGATTGTAAAACTCAATAGGTAAGTGGTTCAATGCCCAACATGGAAAACTTGTGTGTGTGTGAGAGGGATGGTGTATAACATTCGATGCTGTATCCACTTGTCTTGAAAAGAATGCATTTAACAGTTCACACAGCTCCCTTATCTCATGTTTGGATAAAACATCCTCTATGAGAGCTGTCCTCAACTTTTATGAGGCCAGAGCTTGGTAAATTATTTTTTTATAAGACATGGCCTACTCCCAACAAATTTACTCATAAATTCATAGATTCATAGATTCATAGATTAGTACTAAGCTAACTGCCCTTGTGAGCCATTTTAAGCCTAGCCAATTATCCCTTATCAGACTCAAACCCTGCACCTTGTGTTTGCAAGGCAAACACCTTAACCATTAGGCCACCCTCCCAATACCTTTGCAAAGTAGAAGAATGTCAAATTGTCAGCAATACACTTTATCACATACACACACCAAATATTTATATATGCAAAGTATCTAATTTAATAAAGATAAATGTATGAATCTCTCAATTCTAAATACTAGTTAACAGTAACTAACATTTTGAATGTAAAAACACAGGACTTTAACAGTTAATTCCACATTAAAGAGATCTGTAAGTAATGAAGAAGTTGCTGCTAGCAAACAACTTTATATTTCATTGTTTCATCTACAAATAAAGTGCCTGTTGCCCTTAAGAATAAATTGCCTATGTAAAGCGGTGGGACGGCAGTAGCATTGTTACCTCACAGCAAGAGGTTCTCCCGTTCCATTCTTGGCTGGGCTTGGGAGTGCCTTCTGTGTGGAGTCTGCATGTCCTCCCCACGGTTGGGTAGCATTCGAAAGACATGCTTGCGTAAATGGGCGTGCCTTCGTTGAAGGTTGGGCATTGAGCTGGCACCTCGGCATTTCGTAAAAATCTACTGCCAATCATTAGCACACCAGAGTTCCACTGTGGTGACCCCTTGCAAGGAAAAGCCGAAAGACAAACAATAACAACATTAAAAAGTGGTAAACTAGTATTTTGCAATAGGGAATGGATGGCAAATTAAGCATCTCCACCAAAGGAGTACATTCTCAAGACTGCAGCATCCACCACCTTAAAAGCACAACACAGTACAGTATCAGCAATACATCTACATATTGTGGGATTAGAACTCACAGCCTTCTGCATCAAAAGCAAGTGCATTACATGTTGTGCTACTAACAATGCCAACAGACTTGGCATAAGCAGCACTAAACTTGTGTTCCCCTGAAACTTTTAGCTTCTTGTAAAATCCACTTGACACTCAACTATATCTCTCAACTTTGCAGAACAAGAAATCTAGAAAAAGTCAAAATTTATTGGGGGGGGGGGCAAATGCACCAAAACCAGGAACACATTTTAAACATTGTTGTATAATCTTAGAAAGTTGCTAGAATAAAATGTTGCATTACCATGCATTTCCTGAATGGCTGGAAGTCTGAAACTTAAATGGTTATCATTAATTGAATTCAGCTTTCACTGATTTGCCAGAAAACCACAAATTTTAAGAGGAAAAAAAACAAATGTATGAGCCACACATTCCAGACATTCTGTGAAAATTTGGATAGCTGAGCTATGGATTCAAGCTCTTGAATCACAAGAGGTGGTATGGGTAGAGAATTCAGGCTCTTGCTTCTTGTAGCTAAGGTGCAGGGTTTGAGCCTGAGTAACCCTAGCCACACAGACATGCAAACACACACACTCTAAAACTGTCCACAAACACACTCTGAAACTATTCACACACACTCTAAAACTCTCCACACAGTCTCTCACTCTCTGAAACTGTCCAATGTTTCTCAACAGCTTGTGGTGCAGTATACTTGATGCCAATGCCTGGTACTGGGCCACTGCCTGGCAGTTAAGAAACACTGCTCTATAAAACACACTGATGAGGTCACCTGAAAATAAATGCATTGTCTACACTTTAGAGTCAGACTAATACAACACTTTCTAGACTGTGTAACCAGATAGGTAGGAGGTTTGACACCTAGTGTGTGTGTGTGTGTGTGTGTGTGTGTGTATGTGTGTAAGACTGTCTGCAACACTTGATGCTGTAGCCACTTTCCAAGAAGAATGTATTTAGATGTTCACACTGCTCTCTTATCCCACTTTTGAATGAAACACACTCATCCTGACTAAAGTGCAATGTCTATATTTAAGGGGTTGAGTTTTCCTGTGGTGCTTGCAACTAATACTCTGCTCTCTAGCTTATGTAACTAGATCAGACGTTTGATGCCCAATATGGAAGACTTGTATGTGTAATGCTTGTTACTGTAGTCACTTCCTATGAAGCAAATGCATTTAATGTGCACACAGTTCCCTTATTCTATTTATTACTGAAACATCCTCTATGAAACACTTTAATGACGTCATTCTGACAAAATTGCATTGTCTACCCTAAAAAGTCATACTTCTCCTTTGGCGCTTGCAACTAATGAAGTGCTTTCTAAATTCTGTAACACAGATAGGCAGGAGGTTCAATTTTCAACATGGGAAATTTATTCCTGTGTAATGCTTGCTGCTGTATCCAATTACCCTGGAGAATATTAATTTAGATGTGCACACAGCTCACTTATCCCAACTTTTACTTAAACATCTTCTATAAAACACACTGATGAGGTCATGCTGACAAAAGTGTCAGACTTTTCCTGTGGTGCTTGCAGTTAATACAGTGCTTTCTACATTGTGTAACTGCATAGGTAAGAGCCTCATTCTTCAATATGGGGAACTCAGTTCATATGTGTGAGTGTGTTATTTACAGTTAGGTGAATGTGCTCAATCAACTTCTACTCTGGATAAATACTTTAAACTGCTACATGACTCCACCAACCCATAATCCCAGCTTTCACATCCACAACTTCTTTGCAAAACAATAATGTGGCTATGCCTACCATTTGTACTGAACTGAGTACAATTTTCTATATATTACTTAAAGAAACAATTTGTTTTTTTTTTCTAGACCATACTCTGTCCATAGCTGTCTAAATGAATGCTTCCAGTAAGATTGTCATAGATTGAAAAAATATCTATTTAATGTTTTTAGAGGGAAAGTGATGCAAACATTTGTTAAGTGGGGTGGGTGTTGAATGTTTCAATTTTTCAAATGACAGGTGCTTTATGGAACATCAATAAGAACACACAATTACAAAATTATATTGCCTGCCTACATTGCTGCTGCAACATACTGATGAGGTCATTCTTCCACATGTGAGCTATCCTATTTAAATGTCATAATTCTCCTGTGGTGCTCGCATGTCTTAAACTATTCTCTAGAATGTGCAAATATATAGGAAGAAGGTTTGAATAGAGCAGTGTTTATCTTCTACAACTGTGATTGCCAATGAATTCAGGATTGTTTTACACACATTTTCAGTGGCAAGTTTTGCATCCCCAGATGGCTGTAAAACTAATTTTACCAGACACATCTCCTTCCCAGTTGTACCTCGATATGTCATGCGGCTCCTGTAAGCCAGGCACTAATCTTTACTTTATGGTCCTGGATAGTTAGTCCACATTTAACCATTACTGCTCAGAGTATGTTGTTTCAGCCTTACTGAGACAGTCCATGTCACTAACGCTATTGTCAAAGCCATTGACTGTGTACACATATTGATGTTAATCACTTTTACAAAGAGCCATAATTTGTCACATAGCAATGCTTTTATTCAAAGTAATAATGACCAGTGATTACATTTTCCTTGCATAGCATATGTAGGAAGCATTATCCTCTGGCACAAGGGAATGAGATGACATCCTGTATGTTGTTTTCTTAGTACAGCAATTACAGGCACATATATCACTTTCAGCAATAACATGATGTAATGCCTTCAGATACCCACATATCACACAATTACAATGACACTTCTACCTTGGGTACATTCATCATGCACACTATCATGTATTTTCTGTTGTCAAATGCTCATGTGTTCAACGTCCACATTCAGTGTCTGTTAGCATTGTTGGGCCTTATACTGTAATGCATGAATGGCATCCATCACAATTATAATGTGTCCATTTACAGTGGAAGAGGCCTACACCATTCCTTTTATCTCAGAGATTGTTTACCATACATACATCTGATGTAATAAATTAGTATAGGTGGAGTGTCACAAGAGTGTTAAGACTTGCAGTGTGGTGCATGTGGCTGGTCGACATATCATTAGACAGTACAGTCACAGTGTTTGTTGTTCAATTCCTGAAAGAGGCAACATTATATGAAAGCACTGATGTTACAAAAACATCATTGTACCTCCTTATTGTTATCCATTTTTATATTGGAAATAATATATCTTCACGGATTGCAATTGCATGGCAGTGAAATGGTTATTCAGGTCATAATATGCTGTAAATGCTCTTGTGTCACATGTATTTTGTACTGGCTTGTATTGCATACCTATACAAATAGACTGTGGTTCAATTCTGGGACAGTGTGTGTACTACATGGTGGAAACAGCTTCCTTATCAAAGGATGATTGATATTGTAATGCTTACTGTTGTGTGGACAGTAACATGTGTAGCTCCTTTCTAGCATTATGACTAAATCTGATTGTTCATATTGTACTCATTGCTCCTTTCTTAATGTGCACATTCAATTCAGTTATCTGTGACAGCCTCCTTATGGCACATACAGTCAGTACAGAGGTCTGGAGAGAACCTTGTATAATAGGCAGGGGTTTGAATCTGGTAATAGCTGTCTGTAAGACAAATGTGTCTGACAACAGTGGCTTACACACAAATAATAGTTATGGTACACTCAGAGGACCACCTTTTTCAAGCCTTGTCCTATAAGGTAGGTCATCCATGCAACTTTTATGATAGGAAAGTGCTTTTAGCCCGTCAAGGGTGTTCTTTATGACATGATTGATAGACATATTTCTGTTGTGACCATGATTATTATCCATCTCTCCAATATTTGTAATGGCACGTATTTGAAAATAACATGATGTGAATGTTTCTTATGTCATTCATTACTCAAATGCCTTGCCTATTCTCAAGATAATTATGCTCTTTATTGCATGTTTTCATCTAGACATGTCTTTATTACTACAATTGTGTTTTGTCACAATGTACAGCTTAATGGCAGATGACGGATTCCATAAACATTCCTTACTGAATGGCATGCTAACAAACCATCAGAAACTGTGGTTGGTCCTCTGTCATAACCCTTTCAATTGTGCTGCTGTTGAATTGCTGTTATGTTACTATTCCCTGTAATTCCCTGTGAGCACACCCAGTATAATGATGTTGGAGATGTTTGCAAATCACTGATGGAAAAAACGAACACATGACATGTCATGCAGTCGGTCTTGTCATTTGTCACTTATGTATGTTGTGTGTTATTAGATTAACATTTAGCATTTATATAAGTATACAACACTTGCTTGTCTAATATATGCTCGTAGGTGATGAACCCCTTTCCTATAGCTGCCACTGTTATTTCTTTGCAAAATCATGCCCATTTCTGATGTGCCTGACATTACAGCTGTAAGGTCTTTTTCTTTATTATATATACATGCTAAGGTGGAGAATACAGCAGTGGTGTTGATTTGCATACATAAATTCAATATATATATACATCTCATATGCACTCTATGCATTCATTCTGTAATGTATTGTCTGCCTTTGCTAACTGTTATCTCAAGTCAGCTTTTAATTAATGTGTATATACTGTCTTTTGTTACACTCCAGGTTTATGGAAGTCAAGCCCCACATGTGATGTCATTTATTTATTGCCTAATCAATGAGTTTTGTATTTTATTTAAATGGCGTGTATGTTCTTTGTTTTAAAAGTCTGATGAAGCCTGTGGGTGAAAGCGCTAACTAATTAAATTTTGGACTGAGTATTGAATTCTATATTTGTGATTTTTTTAAGAAGTCAAGTGTTTTTTCAACCATTCGATTGTCTGATTTCATCATAGTTTCAGTTTTCCATTTGCTTGGATTTATTTGGTTCCTTGGAGTATATACTATACTGGTTTGAAAAGAAAGTACTTTGGCGCCGTGGATACTAGCTGTGGATTGGTGTTTATATTTATTACATTTTTTCTTTGGTTTCCGCAGCAGGTTTTACTGTTTGGTGGTATTGTTTGACTATTTTACTTCTTGTTCTTTACTTGGACCACCGAACAGACATGGCAGCCACGGCAGGAGCCTCTTCTGATATTGAGTTGCCATATAATATACAAAGTACTGTTGTTGAGAACCGGTATTTGCAGCGGTTCCAAAACTGCATTTCCAGAAGTGAGAATGCCTTGATGTCGTTTGAACCGAGGGCTGCTGAAGGTGAATGCGACACAGGGTCCGGCACATTTTTGGAGCTAACAGACGAACTGAATAAACTTGAGCTTGATTTCCTCAAATTAAAGCATTTGCAGTTGCAACGCCAACATTTTGAGGTATGTTTGTCAAAAAGAATCATTCCAAGAGGCTTACATATTCTAAAATGCCTACTACAGGGAATTTATACCCAGAATTTTTGCTTAAATGGCAGAAATTCAATTTAGACTTGAGTTTCAATTATATGTGACTGTTGAATGAATTTTTTTCAGAAGAGGAAGAGACTTTAAGACAATACATTATTCAACAACAAGGACATGTTTTATCGAAATTTCCAAAGACTATGGTTGAGTCCGGTATGGACCGACTGCTTGATAATGTACATGTTTATGAGAAAAAATTGTTAGAACAAAAGAGGAATAAAATCTCGAGGGATGCTAGAGATTTTTCAAATGGTAATGTCTTTACTTGGCCTAGAGGCAATAATAATGTTACCATTTTGAACAATAACAATGTTTCTGTCAGCACTAGGAATGTTTTTAGTACTGGTAAAGGTAGGAATGAAGTCATTACTGTGGATAGACAAATGACATCAGAAGCAAATGGTGCAGTAATAACAACTGCCGCAGAAGGTAATAGGCCCTTAGATAATACCTCTAATATTGATACCAATCCATCTGGATCAAGTAATTTACATACATGTTCTGATGAACAGGTAGTAAGAAGTAAAGTGTCCACTCCCATAGTATTGAGAGAATTGAATAATCCTATTTCTGCCCCTTTCCCCATAGAACATTCCTCCATGAACAGGAGGCATCGTTCATATAGCAGGGGCAGACAGAAACGGAAGAGTTCGGGGGGAGATCATTCGGGCCCGACTTTAAAAAAGATGTGGGAACGCATAGAGAGTCATTGATACACAATCTCTCTAGCAAAGTTATAAATAAATATGAAGAGGAATTATTAAACAAAGGGCTTACATTTATACCCTCTGTAACCAGTAATTTGACTGATACAGTATTAGATGTTAAAATGTTTGCATGTAACATCCAACTGAAATTAGATTTTGGTAGTAAGCTGGATATAAGGGATCATGTTGTTTTTAAGCCTAGAAGTACATATGTTCCTACGTTACATCCACTTGTGGACACATTCTCTAGGTTAGTAGAGCATGAACTGCATGACTTATATAAGATTAACCATGTATATAAAAAGAAAGGCAATTTGCCCTACCTACAAAGGAAAGCCTTAAATGGTTTAATTAATGATACCTCAGTAGTATTAAGACCAGCTGACAAAGGCGGGCCAATTGTCATTATGGACACCATGGATTATGTGTCTAAGATGAGGTTAATGTTAGGAGATAATAAATTTTACATTTTAACTAATATGGAAGAAGTAACGACTAGAGTTATAGACATTCATCATATGCTTGACAATTTACTAAGCAATTATGATATTGATTTGAATTTGTTTAAGTTTTTAAAAGTAGATAATCCCTTACTACCTATTATACAGGGCTTACCTAAAGTTCATAAGTGCCCTGTTGACCCTCCATTACGACCCATTGTTTCTAGTGCTGGATGCCTTACTGAACCTCTTTCACTTTATTTAGAGTACTATTTAAGACCTGTAGTCGATCTTAATGACTACATTTTAAGAGATACTAAGCAGTTCTTATTAGATCTTTACAGTTATATTCGGAACGTGAGAGATGATGAAAGTTATTTATTGGTCACACTTGACGTTAGAAGTTTATTTACTGTTATACCCAACAATGTTGGAGTAACCAATGTCCAGTCTTATTTACTTGAACATTCTGATTTGGGACATAGACAAATAGACCTTATAGGTTCTTTCTTAGAGACAGTGTTATACAATAACGTTTTTATGTTTAATGGTGAGGTCTTTCTACAGAATGATGACGTAGCTATGGGCACTTCTTGTGCCAATAGCTACGCCAACATTGTTATGGCCAAGTGGGAGGAAGATGAACTTTTTAAGTTAGATTCTTTTCAACACTCAGTAGGTTTCTACAGACGCTTTGTAGATGACCTCTTCCTTATTTGGAAGAGAGATGAATTTAGTTTATTGGAATTTGTGTCATCTGTCAATTCATTAACATCTTATTTAGATTTTACAGTTAATTTTTCCAGATCTATTATTCCTTTTTTAGATGTGCAAATTGAGAGGTTGGACAATGGTATGCTTAATATTTCTGTTCATCGTAAAGCATGCTATAGAAACACGTTATTGCATCGCGAAAGTATGCAACCTAGATACATATTTGAGAATGTAATAAAAGGACAGTGTATGAGAGCTTTGCACTTGAATCCCAGTGAAATAGGTTTTGAACACAAAATTATCAGCCGCAGAGATAAGCTGATGCCATGTCATTATAAACCTAGAGAAATAGATAGATTTATGAATGAGGTTATGCCAACAAGGGAAACGAAAGCAAAACCTTATTTTTCTGATAGAGATATAAATATAAATGATAATTATGGAAATAGGAATATTAATAATAAAACTTTTTTGAGATTGCCATTATTCTTTACATCTGATGTGTCCCACATCAGACAAATTGTAGAGAAACATTGGGCGATTTTATTGTTAGATGAGCGTTTGGCAACCATTCTGGGTCCCCAACCTAGTTATTCTTTTAAAAATAGAAAGAATTTGAAATGGTTACTTTGTTACTGACCTTTAGATAACACTGCGTTGAATCAAAATGTAGACAATGTTAACACTAAGCCTTGTGGCCATTGTGGACAGTGTAATATGATTGATACTAGTAGCATTTTTGTACATCCCTGCACAGGAGAAGTTTTTACTTTTTATACTAATACCACTTGTCAAAGCAAGAACTTAATATATCTTGCTAGGTGTGTATCCTGTGATGCGTTTTACGTTGGTAAAACGAATAGAAAGTTACGTGAACGCATCAGGGATCACACATATAATATACGAATTGGCTCTACGTTTAATGCTTTAGTTAAACATTGTTCACATGAAGGAACTTCACACACTTTTGTATTTTTAGTGTTACAACATATTGGGGAAGGCACTCGTGGAGGGGACATTACCAACCACACCGAAGAGTGTGAGTTAAGATGGATGATTAAACTTCGAGCTGATGTCTCCCCTGGGCTTAATGAGAAAATTCCCCTTAAGCCAATTCTTAAGAGCAGGAGGCTATCAGTTATGAAAAGGAAGTAGTATCTATTTTATAGTTTATTTTGTTTTTATGTGTTTTATTCACTAATTCTTGGAATTTATTTAAGTTTTGAGGTTCTATTATGATTGTTAATGTGAAGGAAGAAAATAATATTTATTCTAGCATTCTATCATTAAAATTTGTTTTGATTTGGGGCTTGATTTTTTATGTGGGGCTTGACTTTCAATGTGATGTCATTTATTTATTGCCCAATCAATGAGTTTTGTATTTTATTTAAATGGCTTGTATGTTCTTTGTTTTAAAAGTCTGATGAAGCCTGTGGGTGAAAGCGCTAACTAATTAAATTTTGGACTGAGTATTGAATTCTATATTTGTGATTTTTTTAAGAAGTCAAGTGTTTTTTCAACCAATCGATTGTCTGATTTCATCATAGTTTCAGTTTTCCATTTGCTTGGATTTATTTGGTTCCTTGGAGTATATACTATACTGGTTTGAAAAGAAAGTACTTTGGCGCCGTGGATACTAACAGCGGATTGGTGTTTATATTTATTACATATATATATATATATATATATATATATAGCTCAATGTCAGAAGATCGAGTTTTCAAAAACTCGAAATTCATATGGTCGAGACCATAAGACTGAGTTTCTGAAAACACGAATTTAAAAAAAAAACCCGAAAATCTGCCATTCTTTTTTTACATTTTTGCAGGGGGGGGGGCAAGCCATCTGCACCCCCTGTGTGGGGGACTACAAGATCACACTACAGTGGGGAAAAGTGTAAATTTCCTAATCCTCACTGTACAGCGATCTCCATTCAAAAGCATTGAGTTTTCAAAAACTCGATAGGTATATATATATTTATATATGGAACACGTAATAAGGGATCTGGGGACCCAAGTAGATAGTAACCTCTCCTTTGATAATCACAGTGCCAAAGTGGTTAGAAAATCCTTCTATGTGGCCCACCTAATCACAAAAGGGTTTGCATCCCGATCGAAAGAAGTCATTGGGCCCCTCTCCGCATCACTCATCAGACCCATCATAGAGTACAATGCCCCATTTGGGATGTACCTCACAAGACACCTGCAACAACTGGAAAGACCACAAAAGTTCCTCACCAAGAGGATCACTGGCCTCAAGCAGATGCCCTATGCAGCTCGACTGAAGAAACTCCAGCTGTACTCGGTTGCATACCGCCTACTCAGAGGTGATCTCTGCATGACATACAAGGCCGTGTCCAACCCAGAATTGATGGACATGCTCCACCTAAAGAAAACCATATCCCCTCGAGCCACACGCTCCAGGGATCTAAACCTCACCACAACAATAAATAGGACATGCTGGAGGGACAGATTCCTGTCCGAGAGACTTTCCATGCTCTGGAACAAGATTCCAATCTATATTAGGCAGAGCTCCTTGCTAACCCTCTTCAAGAGAAACCTTGACGAGTGGATGGGAAACAGAAAGTTTACCCCAGGGATCACTTCAATGGCTCTGCTGGACAGAGGCACAGAGAACTAATCTAAGGGGGCAGCGAAAGCCAACACATTCCGGCTAGGCTTATAAATGCCTTCGGGCAGATAGCCTAGTACCTACCTATGAACCTATGAATATATATATATATATATATATATATATATATATATATATATATATATATATATAAATATAAGTATATATAAATAATATATATATATTATTTTACATTTATTTACCAGGAGTGTCCACCTGGGCTGGGAGCCTGTTTTCAGTGAAGGCCTGAGGTGAAAATTTCCACATAAAACAGTATGAAATACAAAAAAAATTATTTAGGTGAAGTAACAAATATATAACATAAAGTGGATAGATAATGATAAAACAGACAACTTTTAGTAGTACACAGAGCAAATACCGTACATATAGTTATTATGTTACAGTGTCATTACAAGATGACAAACAAAAGTAAAGGTAAGGAAATTGGAGTAAGAATAATAGCTAAAAGTCATTACACAGTGCACAGAGCTGTTCTTCTGAAGAATTTAACACTACAATGCAGATATGTCATAAGCAAAAAAAAAAAAAAACACAGGTGGTGTATAATGATTTAGCAGTTCCTTTTGATGAACTATTTTACTATACTTGGGAAGAGAGTAACTGAGTGCAGAACACTGGAAGTTATAGAAAGATGGAGGTCTGTCTATGAAAAATAATAGGTTAGGACTGTTAAGGAGTGCTAGTTAAAGGGATATAGTGAGTGTTGCTACTGGATCCGAGCGTGTGAGGAAGGCAGTCATCCATGTGTAGTACAAGAGCAGAGCCAATTGTTACTGAGGTGGGTTTTGAGGAGCAATTTGGATTTGTGGGTACTACTGATGTTCAGTATATGTTGAGGGATAGACTTCCAGATTTTGGCTATTTCATTTGAGTACACTGATTCACCAAATAAATTATTGGCATTTGGGACTTTTAATAATAGTTTCTCAGAGGATCTTAGGGTTCTGTTATTAGTGTATGGTTATACTAAGTCTTTGAGTGCTGGGCAGTTATCATATTGCTAAACAATGGAGTGGGCAGTGGTAAGTTTGTTGAGGTGAAGTAGGTTTGGTAGTTCGAGTCAGTTTAACTCCTGTAAAGCTGAGCAATGGTGAGTTCTAAAAGGGAGGTTAAGTTCAAATCTAGTTATTTTTTTGTAGCAGTTGTCTATTTTGGTTAAATCAGATTTTCTAAGATTAGTAAAAATAGGTGAGGTATACAGAAGGATGGAAAGTAGGTGTGTTCTGGCTATGGAGTGTCTGGTATTATTGGCAAGGAACGGTTTTGCTCTGTAGAGAGAGAGTTGAGCTTGATGTGTATCTTTTTAATGGACAAAGCCAAATGTTTGTCATATTTAAGGGAGATATCAGCAAGCATGCAAAATCTAAAGGTAATGCTAGTCAATGCTAGAAGTCTAAACCTCAAAATCAACTCTCTTGAGGCACTCCAAAAAATGGAGAACATTGATATCTGTGCAGTAACTGAGACCTGGTTCAAGGCTCCAGAGAGCACCCCTGCAATGCTACAACTCTTACCACACTTTTCAGCCACCAAACCAGGATCAAAACACTAAAGGTGGAGGAGTTTCCATATTCACCAAGGATATTCACACCACCAGGTTAGTTGCCCAACACAATGCGTCTGAAATTCTCCAGGTGCAACTAACACTAGGTAAGACTGCAATCCAAACTGTATCTTGCTAAAGATCCCCCACCATGCCCCAAGATTCTCACTACACCTTTCTAAACATACTGGAAAATATTAATATACAACCAAACACCCTAATACTGGGTGATTTCAACTACCCTGCCATTAACTGGGAAAACTACTCGTGTACTAACATTTTTATGCCCAACAGTTCTTGGAATTCATAAATTCCAATGCCCTGGATCAACTAATCCATAGTCCCACCAGGGGATCCAATATCCTAGACCTGGTCATTACCAACATGGGAAATTGATGCTCCACACCTATGGTCACCCCCTTGTTGGTCAGGTCAAACCATAAGCTAATCACCCTTAACATCCACATCCCACCCCCACCCCCCAGTAAGGAAACCTCCATAAAAAACTTCTCCAAAGCCAACTTCATGCTACTCGAGTCAGAAGTTACAAACTTTATGACACCCATGCAGACGGGAACTGAAAGTTCGACTGCTGAGTCCACTAAGGCACTGTATGAGCACATCCACTCATGCATGAATCGTGCCATCCCAAATAGAACCAAGATGCTCTCCTCCAAAAAAAGGAAGCCAATCTGGTGGTCCCCTGCCATAAACAAACTTTACAACAAAAGGAAAAAACTGTTGCAGAAAAGAGGAAAATCCCAGGATGCAAAAAACTCCCTTACCAGCCTCAGTAAGAAGCTGAGATCCCTCATAAAATCCTCCAAAGCTAGTTACGAAAATAAAATTGCCAAAGATTCCAAAGACAACCACAAGGCATTCTATAACTATGTCAAGAATCTAAATGGCAATGCTCAGATCTGCTCTGAGCTACAACAGAATGGTATTAAATATACTGATCCCAAGGATATTGCCAGTATCTTGGCAGATCGATTCAGTGCCAACTTCACCCCCCTCTCACCCCCTAAATGGCCCATCTCAATTCTGGAAGATTGCCAAATTCTGGTAATAACGGCCACACAGGTAAAAAATGTGCTCTCCAAAACTAAGAATACAGCATCCATGGGACCAGATGACATCCCGGGCTGTGTACTACATGAACTACAAAATGAATTGGCACCTCACCTAAGTGTCATGTTTAATCATATCCTCACCTCAGGCTTCATGCCCACTGAGTGGCGCACAGCTACAGTTATCCCACTCAACAAGGGGGGATCCACCTTGGATCCCGGGAACTACTGCCCCATCAGTCTGACAAGCCTGATCTGCAAGGCCATGGAACGTATTATCATGGAACTTATAAACAAAGACATTGGCAACCTTAAAACACTGGACCCCACCCAGTTTTGGTTCATGAAGGGCCGATCTTGTCTCCTGAACCTGATTGACTTCTTTGAATCAGTCTCCAGAGCCATGTACGAGGGTAAGGCAGTCCACACAGCCTATCTGGACCTCGTCAAGGTCTTTGACACCATCCCCCACTCTGGAATCATAGATAAACTTACTAAGCTGGGCATTAATTCCTACGCCACTCAATAGGTTGCCAACTGGCTTACTGACAGAACCAACACTCTAAAAGTAGCTGACTCCAAATCCAGCTCCAGACAAGTGACACGTGGAGTACCTCAGGGTTCAGTCTTGGGACCTCTCTTGTTTGGCATGTACTTCTCTGAAGTACAGGCCAACACTAAGGGACTCTGGCTAACAAAGTTCGCAGATGACTGCAAACTGGGAGCCATTATTGAATCCCGAAATGATATGGATACTCTACAAAAGGGCCTTACAGAAACAGATGCTTGGTGCCAGAGACATGGGCTCAAGCTCAATTCCAAGAAATGTATAGTTATCCCCTTTGGGAAAAAATATGTACCCATGAATTACCACATAGGTAGCAGTACACTAAACACCGAAAGTGTGATAAGAGACTTAGGGACACAGGTGGACAGTGGTCTCACCTTCAATAACCACATCGCCACAACAGTCAGGAAATCCTTCTATATGGCACACCTCATCACTAAGGGCTTTTCATCCAGAAAAAAGGAGGCCATTGTCCCACTGTACTTATCCCTCATTAGACCCATTATAGAATACAATGCCCCATTTGGTATGTACCTCTGAAGACATCTGCAACAACTGGAAAGGCCACAGAAATACCTCACTAAAAGAATCACAGGACTAAAGCAGATGCCCTATGCTGACCATCTTAAAAAACTCCAGCTATACTCTGTCGCATATCATCTACTCCGAGGCATTCTCTACTTAACATACAAGGCCATGTCAAACCCAGAGCTGTTGGACATGCTACACTTAAAGAAATCCCAATCCCTCAGAGCCACACACTCCAGGGATCTAAACTTTGTTATCACAATAAAAAAAACATGCTGGAGGGATAGGTTCCTGACCCAGAGACTCCCCAGATTCTGGAATAGACTGCCTATACATGTCAAGGAGAGCACCTATTTGGCCCTCTTCAAAAGGAACCTTGATGATTGGATGGAAGAAAGGAAATTCACCCCAGGGATCACGTCAGTCGCCCTGCTAGACAGGGGTCCAGGGAAGTAAATAGTGTGGGAAGAAATAGCCAGGGAATTGTTATGGCTAGGCTTGTATAGGCCCTAGGGCCAATAGCTTAGTACCAACCTAAGAATCTATGAACCTATGTGATGCCCAGTAGTAGCTTTGTGTGGTCAGTGGGTTCAATTTTGGTATTGTTTGCAGAGTAGATAATAAAGAGGGTTGTATTCCTTGAGACTTGCTCTCAGTGAACATCATAAGTTTTTTTTAATTAGGATTTGGTATTAGGTGTTGGTTAGAGAGAGATTTTTCAATGGCTTGGAAGGATTGTTGAGTTGCTTCAAGGAGTTCTGGAAGGGATGGAGCTGAGCATATAAGGGAAGAATCATCTGCATATTGTATGATGGTGGCTTTGTTAGTACCAGTGCAGAGTTTGTTAGTGAATATAGAGAAGAGTAGTGATCTGAGGATTGACCCTTTAGGGACTCCTACTTGTTTTACCACTTCACTGTTTGTTGGAACTAGATTAGCACTGTATGGGAGACATATTTTTTTCAGACATGAAGGGAACAAGCATCTCTGTATTATGCCATGACATATGTCACCATCCAAGTTTACTTTGTTAATCAGTTTTTCTAATATTTTTTCTCCTTTGACCTTTTAGTCTCTGTAAGTGTTCAGTTATCTCTATACCTATATTATGATATGCTGTATGTTGTGCTGTCACTATAAACTGTGTTACTTTAGCTATCATATGACTATTAATGTATAATTCTAGATCTACCAATTTGTATTTTGTATGTTGCTTTTATGTTATGTTGTTCTTACTTTGTGGAGCTTTTCTCCCTGGGTGCCCACTGAAAATAGGCTCCTGGCTCAGTCGGACACTACTCGGTTAACAAATGCAAATAAATAAATAATAAATAAATACATTTAGGGATCCAAGTTCATTTAGTAGTTTTTGGTGAGATACTATGTCAAAAGCTTTTGACATATCAAGCAATATGGATGAAACTATTTGGCCATTGTTTCTGAGTTGGTTGATGGCATTGGTAAAGTTAAAAAGAGCAGTAGTGGTTTTATGCTTGGGTCGTAAGCCATGTGGTGATTTGGAGAAGAGGTTAGTAAATAGTCTAGGAGTTGTTTGTGTATATATTTTTCAAGGACTTTTGCTACTGGGGGGAGGACGGCAATAGGCCCATAATTAGATAAGTCAGTTGAAGGACCGTCTTTATGCAGGGGGATGTTATGAGAGATTTCCCAGAGTTTCGGTAAGTATCTCTCTGAGATGGAATAATTAATTAGTAGTATGGATATGGGGTAAGCTATGGTATCTTTTGCCAGTCTCAGAAATTCACTGGGGAGTAGGTCAGGAGGAAGGGATGTGGGTTTTAGCTTTATATATATATATATATATATATATATATATATATATATATATGTATATATATATATATATATATATATATATATATATATATATATATATATATATATATATATATATATATATATATATATATATATATATATATATATATATATATATATATATATATATATATATATATATATATATATATATATATATATATATATATATATATATATATATATATATATATATATATATATATATATATATATATATATATATATATATATATATATATATATATATATATATATATATATATATATATATATATATATATATATATATATATATATATATATATATATATATATATATATATATATACACACACACACACACACACACACACATACACACACACACACACACACACACACACACACAGACATACACACACAGGTAACCACAGGTTAACATCCTTCTGCATGACTTCTGACTGCATTTACATCCATACTGCACTAAGCAGGCATAAATGCAATTGGCTGCTGTGCAGATGAATGTTAAGCAAAACCCTATACAAACTATAGGGTGTTCGGTTAATGTTCACACCGCTTAACTTTCTATGGGATAGAACCCATCCTGGACATTAAGAGGCAGTTACCTATATATATGTGCGTGTGTTTGTGTGTGTGTGTGTGTGTGTGTGTGTCTGTCTTTGTGCTCATGTGTATATTACTAAAACTCAAATTTAGTAACATCAATACACTTCATATTGATGGTAGCAACATTGACAACATACTTACCAGAAATCAGATCTCTCCAAATCTACACCAATTACAAAAGGAAAAATGTCCGTTTTTTGTGATTGGTGACAGAAGAAAAAATAAAAATGACCACTAACTTGTAAATATACTCAGTCTACTTAGTGGGTCTATATTAGAAGACCAAAATGGCAGTTACGGGAATACTGAAACATCGACATGGAAATAGTGAACCGCAAGAATGTCCAATGCCCGAAACCGCGAATTTCGAAATAATGAATTGCCATAGCTGGCCCTTATCCGGCATAGCTCCGTAACTTAAATGTGCGATAGTTACTGATCTTAAGGTTAGGGTGCGGGTTAAGGTAAGTGCATAAAGTGTATGTTGCATGTATTACTATATATATGCACTTAGCTTAACCCGTACCCTAACCCTAAGGTCAGTAACTATCACACATTTAAGTTACGGAGCTATGCCAGATAAGGGCCAAGTATGGCAATTCGCTATTTTGAAATTCGGGGTTTCGGGCATTTGACGTTCTCACGGTTTGCTATTTCTATGTCGACGTTTCGGTATTCACGTAACTGCCATTTCGGTCTTCTAATATAGACCTTACTTGGTGATACTATTAAGGAAAAGATGTCTAGTAAACTAATGTGAAGGGATGGGGTTAGGGGCAGGGTTAGAAGTAGGATTAGAGTTTGCATATATGAGTAAGGGTGAGCACCTTTCTTATCTGTACTGACCCCAACCCTAATTCTATCCCTACTTTTATCCCAAACCCTTCATATTATATTACTAAACACCCTTTCCTTCACATACATCTAAACAAAACACACTGCCACACACACAGACACACACACAGACAAACACACACACACACACACACACACACACACACACACACACACACACACACACACACACACTTAACACATAACAGTACAGCAATAGTCCTTAGTCTAACCATAACCCAAGACTACTTGCCCATACACTCTCAGTCCTAGTGCTGAAACATTTGGTTTATTTGAACACTCTGGCATCACTTTTCTCTGCTACTATTACTCATTACCAATTACCATGACTCCATGTAGACCTCCTCAGTAAAAGCAAAATTCACAGTTGTATCTTTTGTTCAGTCCAGTACTTAGCAACAAATGCATTTGGCAACTTCTGATAGATGGTGGTAACCTATGCATTTCAAGAATGCACATCATAGGTTTAGATCATAGCTTTGTCTGTTTCTTCTCACAAAGCAGAAAATAAATATAAGACTAACCCTCTTGTTCTTGGTATGTAAGTTTACCACTGCCTTCATTATGATGTACATGAATTTATGCCTATGCAAAATACCAGAAGATAAAACCAATGGTCACAATATGCACATTTTTGGCATTGCTATGTCACTTTAGCTTGACTATATTCATTTATTACTATATGAGAGTATACAGTCTAAAATGCAGAAAAAAGTACTAAAACATATTGACCAAGATTAGGAAGGTATTTAAAAACTAATCAAAAGATCATTTGGGTTGCTGTGGTAGAGAAAACATAGGTTTCTAAAAAATATAGTAGTTAAGAAATTTCACTCCCTCAAGAAAGAATAATATTCTACTGTATCCAGTTTTGCAAATATGATTCCTAGTGACCGTATTACAAAATGCTCCAAGAAGGAGTCTCATTATACTATTATACTAATACTTTTCTAGTCATATACTATTTTATTTATTTATTTTATTCTTTTTTTCACAGCTACCTTCCAGTAATCAGCACTGCTGTGACCACCAAATTCATTCTTTCTGATGAATAGACACAAATAAGCTCATTAATTCTCTAGTAAGGTATGGGAGGCTATCATCCCAGCAGGCTCATTCATTCTTCCTGATGGGTAGACACAAATCACCTCATTAATTCTCTAGAAATGTATGGGAGGCTATCATCCTATCAGCCATCAGGGTGTTTTCCTTTCTTGTGGCAGCTGATAGTCATGGTTCACAGTGTTAGGCTTCATACATGCATACATCATACAGGCCTATCTCCAACTATAGTGTGCACTTCCTGGCATGCACGTTTTGTTATGGATCCACTTGCTACTGATGCATTGGACTGGACTGGTACAAACAGTCTCCAATGGTTCACAGAACAATAATGGGCATAGATGCCACTTTTATCACAGAATGCTAAAACCAGCACTAGTCACTCACTCCTCTCCTCCTTTAACTGACTTCTCCAGCACCCGAGCCACTAACTTGAAGTCAGGTTATTTGGGTTGCAGTTAGGGCTTTATCCATCTATGCACAGTTGGTCACAATACAAAGGTTAAGTGCTGATGTAATATAATGCTGTAAGATATTCAGACTCACTTTTACTGAGTGGTGCAGACAATCACTCCCCTGATCCTGCTCAGATTTTTGTACAGTTATAGTATGTCTGAGACAATGCACACTGAGCAAAGGTAAAGAAGTTAGCTTGCTGCCTCACAATGCTTGGTTCCCCAATTTATGTCTCAACTTATTTTTCTTCCTTCTGTCTCCTTTGGGTTTTTCCAAGCTATTATATTTTATCCAATATTCCAAAGACAGCAATAAGTGAGTTGCTTATTCTACTGAACTGCCTATTTGTGTGTGTGTGCGTGTGTGTGTGTGTGTGTGTGTGTGTGTGTGTGTGTGTGTGTGTGTGTGTGCGCGCGCGTTTTTGTGCATTCTGCAGATACTAGTGCATTACCCAGAATTAGTTCCCTGCCTTATGTCCACTGAGTGCTGGGATTAGTATCAGCTCCCAAATGACCCTGAATAGGATAGAGCAGATATCAGAAAATGAATGAATGGATGGATGGATGAAGGTATGAGACTGCACAATCTGGGATAACCATTATATTAATGGAGAATGTTCCTGGAATATCTGACACATGGCAAGTCTGATTCTACTAAGGGTCTACTTTTTTAAACTTCAGTCACTGACCTTTTTGAACCCTGACAGTGTAGCTACTGAAATACATCAAGCAACTATACATTGTAGATTTATATCTTTCCAGCAATCCATTAGCTGAAAACATTAAGTAGAGACTCAGTCCAAAGAGGGTCAGTAGTGCAATAAGCAATGTTTAGTCATCACCTGCAGTATCATAAGAAGTACACTAAATTCAGTTAACTGCTTCAACCATTCGCTTAGCTTTTTTTTTTACCTTGTCCTGATCACAGATACTTAGAAAACATGCATGCTAAAACTTCTTTTCATAACACATATAATTTAAATAAAATATAATTATCAGTTTTCTCCTATTATTAAAGCCTTAGAGGAAAACATAGTGATGACAAAACCGCTGTAAATAATTAACTCGAAAAATGTTTCTTTGACTTCTAAAGATGGGTCTCCTATAAAGGATAGAAACTCCACATCATCGAAGACAATATTATTCAGACAACATCATGGAATGCTGAAAACATTGAATACACAGAACCGTGAAACCTAACCCCAGGAAGAGAACTACTTGGTCACCATGGTGAACCTTGCCCTTTCCCCACTGTAGTGCGATCGCGGAGTAGGAATATTTAGTTAGGGCGTTGTGGGGAGTGAAACCCCCCCCATTTTGGTGGGTTTTATTTCCTACATTGTTTTTTTTTCCTATGGCCAAGGGATTCACTTCCCGGGGTTATGCTTCACGATTCTGGGTGTTTGATGTTTTCAGGATTAGGCAATGTCATCTCAATAATATGGTTTTCAATGATGTGGTGTTTCAATCCTTTGAAGTAGACCCATAAAGATATACAGAAAACAACAAAAGAAATAAAGCAATAATGGTAGATAATGCCAGTATTTCTTAAAAGTCAACAACACAATAGTTTTGCAACAAATTTATTAATGCTCACAATGAATAATCTTCTCAAAGCAGTCAACACTTATAAGCTTCAGATGCTTTATCTTCAGGTTATTGTGCCTTGGGGAATTTAGGCTAAAAACTATATACTATCTTTAGATCATTAGATTATGGGATGGCTTGCTGTACATTTTGTGTAAAAAAAGAAACAAATTTGTTATGTGGATAGTTAACAGAATCATTTAATGATATAATGACAGCATCAGAAAATGACACGATCCACAGGTAACTGTCCCTGGGCCCAGAGCTTTTAATTTAATTTTGTCCTTAGTTTTCAACATTTCAAATGAATAGTGTTACTCAGTTCACTTCACCAACATGAAAATGGTAATCCAGATAGAGACAGCGGGGTAAATAACTTATGGGCAAAATTAAAATACTATATATGTTATATGTGTACTACTCCATCCTTTATGAGACTCATTCTAGGTGGTAGGCACAGGCCAGTAATATAACTCAATAATTAAAATGACACTACAGTATGAAATGTAAAATTCCATAATTTAGGAAAAGTAGTCTGATAAATATCTAGTGTAACATCTGAAGGGGGTCATGTTATTTAAGGTGAACTTTATTTATCGGAAGTTCACAGATGAAAAAACTACTCCTGTTGTTCAAAATAAATAATAACATGGGAATCTGCACCTGTCTGCTTAATCCCATATTTCAATTCCTATGGGGAAAAAAAACAGTGCAAGAAAAAAGACAATTTAAAACTTTGACTTTCTCTAGATTAACCTACTCCCCCAATTCCTATTGTACTTTGCATAGTCAGTACTTGCATGAAGAGACTCTGTTTTGTACTAGGTGGTACATTGTTCTTTCTGTGTAGACTTAGATTGTTTTAGACAGATAAGTTTGTGCTAGGTAGCAGGCTCCTCTTTGTGCGTAGGCTTAGATTGTTTTAGACAGATACGTTTGTGCTAGGTGGCAGGTTTCTTTTTGTGTGTAGGCTTAGATTGTTTGTTTTAACTCATTCCCTTCAGTACAGCTACTTTGAGTGTGTGCCTTTAATTCCCAGTGGGTCTGGCTTGAGCCTTTAAAAAATGGAGTTATCACCTTACAGTTCAAGCAAATATCCATATCTCTGGAACCATATGTATTACTAGAAAACTGTAAATAACAAACTATTCAGGGTCATTACATTGGTGGCATTCATTCGGTCTGATGCTTTAAAATGAATTTTATAACCCAAAATAAAGGCAATGAATATTAATTTTATAATGTTGTATAAACAGCTTATGATATCTCAGTAATTATTCAAGCAAGACACACACTGCCAGCAGGATTTTCTTCATACAGCTGTGAGCTTTCATATGAAGCTATGCATTTCTGTTTGTGTTACCTGAATGTTAAGATATTTAGAGAAATATGAAAATTATTACAGTACAAATAAACAGTATACAAATAATATTCAATATCTTGTTAGCTGCATTAGACAGAGGTCAAATATTTATGCAATTGCATTTGTCATCATGCACGCTTTAAAGTGAATCTTTTCAGATACCTTGTATGTAGCATGGTTTTGCAAATATTAATGCAAATATGAACAAGCAACATTTGACGTCTAGGTGTTTCAGTAGGAGTTAACTGCAGAAATGCCTGGATGCATCACTAGACTGTATATATTGGTCTGTGTTAGGCTGCAGGCTTTTCTTTGTGTTTAGGCTTAGAATTGTTTTAGACAGACAGGACCTACTGTAAATCAACTTCAAACCTCAAATGCACAGCTCCCCATACAGTCCATATTAGTTAGTAGATGGAACCATGGGTTTGCACTTTCCAACTGTCCCTGCACTCAGCTTGGTTGAAATGGGCATCTTGAGACAATGTAGCAATGGTTTCATGTTAACTGACTACCACCTGCTACTTCAGCCAGCAAACACAGTATGTGAGAGATGTAGTTATGCAATGATATTACAGTCAGAGCTCACACATGAATCCACAACAAATAGCAAGCAGGTTGTCGGTACCACACAACACAACACTAAGTAAAGCACATGCAGCTCAGACCAAACACATAGACCTTCATAGGTTCATAAGCTCATAGATGTATATAGGCTAACAATGTTCCACTTGCTGCAGTGCCTGGTCAGGTACATACCAATGGGAGTATTGTACTCAATGATGGGTCTGATGAGAGCAGAGTATAGTGGCGCAATATCTTCCCTGGACCTAGATGCCATGCACTTAGTTATAAGCTGAGCAACATAGAAAGATTTCCTTACCACCTTGGATACATGTTGGTCAAAGGATAGGTTACTGTCTACATGTATTCCCAAATCCCTGACTAGTGGGTCAACTCTTTGGTGTGTGTTATTGATGATGTAGTTTCCTGTGGTGACTGACTTCCAAAAACGTACTATAATGCATTTCTTTGCACTGAGTTTTAAGCCATGGCTTTGGCATCAGTCATCTGTCTTTGTCAGACCCTCTTGTAAGATGTTAGTGTCTTAGGGGGATTTTATAACTGCTGTCAGTTTGCAATCATCTGCAGACTTGATCAGCTGGTCATATGCTGAGTTTCTTAAAAGAAAGCTACCTAAAATACAAAAACCTCATAAAAGTAACATAAGAAATAAGTACCCTTTGCAACCTCATGAACACACAAAACAGGCAACACCCACCATGAAACATACATCTAAGATTCACCATGGCCCATTTCTAAAGGCCATCAGATAAACTTCCATGTAATCTAATATCATAGTCATATTTGACTCCAAAGTGAGACACTCAGATGCATCACTCACTGGCTATGCAAGGAGAGGGTCATGGGTAGTTGCCTATGAGACACTAGGATTTACACACACTCAAGTACCTGCCCGACAAGTACACATACGACACAGTCATAGTATGTGTGTGTGAGTGTGTGTGTGTGTGTGTGTGTGTGTGTGTGTGTGTGTGTGTGTGTGTGTGTGTGTGTGTGTGTGTGTGTGTGTGTGTGTGTGTGTGTGTGCAAATGACTTCAGATGTACCTCCCTGAACTACGAGAAGAGAGAGACATGATGGAGCTCTCAGAATATTTGACAAACTGGTTTAAACCTAGCATTGAGCAGCATTTTACCATCACCAAGAACAGTGCCACAATACAAATAAAAGATTATTGTTTCAACAACTGGCTTGGCCTCTGGTGTTATTCAAGGGGTGGTACAATATGTATCAGCCTGGGGGGAGATGGGAGACAGTCCTAACTGTTTTGCCACGATAGCCTGCACCTAAACTCCCAAGACTTTTGCATATTAGTTAAATCCTTGTCCACTGCCATAGTGCATTTCTTTAGGCAATGTCAGTCTTCTAGGGCTTCCAAGATAACAAAACAGAACACAAATTAAGGTATTGCTGCTCAGAGCTAGGCAGATTAACAAAAAACTCCACTGTGTAGAGCTGCTCCTTACTCTGGAAAACACTGATATATGCATCATCGCAAGGACCTTATTCAAGACCAGCTAAACCTTTCAATCAGTGCAAGGTTTCAATGCCTAACACATGTTCAGGCCCATTGCATTAGAAAAAAACACTAAAGGTGGCACTGTCCCCATATTAAAAGAAAAATAAAAACATTTTACCTCTAGGCTTGTTACACAATATAATGACCTGGAACTCCTCCATGTCTAACCATTATTAATAAAATCTCTTATCAAATCATAGCTTTCTAGGAGACTTCAGATACCACTCTATAAACTGGGAAACTTGTAAATCTTCAAACATGCATGCTCAGAAATTTCTGGACTTTATCAGTACAAACTGTCTGAACCACTTAATCGTCCTCCAAATGAGGAGACAAAATCCTAGATTTGTCCCTTACCAGTATATGGACAGCTTTGCTTCCCACCAATCGTAGCTTCTTTCCTGGTCAATCAGACTACAAATCAGTCATATTCACCAGAAGACTGAAGTCTGAACTTCCAATACATTGGCATTCAGAGATTATGCAAAGACTAATATACTAAAACTGAGTAATGATCTGGCTAAATTCAACAGCCTCTTTCATCCTGACAGCTCCACTACTTACGCAGAATCCTTTACTGAGAAATTTTATGCACATTGCTGTATTGCTATATAGATGAAACTGTCTCCTCAGAAACAAATACAATGCCAAATTCAAAAATAAATCCATATAAAGGAGTCTTAATATAGACAGTGCTATAATAAAAGAAAAAAATCATTGCATGCAAAAATATATTTAACTGTCAAGATGCCAAAAATGCACTTACTAAAGTAAACAAGGAACTTTGGACTGTGATTAATTCAACCAAAGTCAGATTTGAGGTAAAAATACCCTGGTGAAGGATAACCGCAAAACTTTCTTTAAGAATCTCAGAAACAATGCCCAGCATAGTGCAGAGTTAATAGTAAATTATACCATATACTTAGACCCAAAGGACATTGCTAATCTACAAGCAACCACATTTCGCTAAAATGTCACCCCCTTGCATCTCCAATATTGTCATATCACATACCGGCATCTATACTACACCAAATCTCCAAAGAATACTACTTCCATGTCATCAGACAACAGCCCAGGTTGCCTACTGGGCCGCCTGAAACACGACTTGTCAGACCCCATACAGAGCTATTCAATATAAGCCACAAACAGGCTTCATGATGAATGAATGGTGGACAGTAACAGTCATTTTGTTCAACAAAGGGGGGCTGCAATAGGTTCAAGTAATTGTAGCTGCATAGACCTGACTTACCTCATATGTAAGGCTATGAAAATGATCATTATGAAATTAACAAGTAAGGATACAAATAAACAACAGGGTCTTGTCCCAAGCCAGTTCAGATTCATCAAGGTCAGATCCTGAATACTTAACCTTGTCCACTTCTTCAACAAAAGTTTCTCTAGAAATGGATAAGTGGAAATTCAGCACACATTGCATCTATTAACCTCAAAAAGGTGTTCAATACTATTCTGCACCCAGATATTGTGATAAACTCTGCAAGCTAAATGTAAATCCCTGTGTAATTTGTTGGATAGCAAATTGTCTCTCAAATATAACTCTGTGCAGCTCTACTGCCTCTAAAAAAACTGTCATTAGTGTTGTTCCCCAGGCTTCAGCCCTTGGGCCACTCCTCTTTGACATTTACTTCCTGGAGGTCAAAGCTAGTGTTATTGGTTTGTGGTTGATCCTTCAGCAAGCATGGCTCTTCTTGTAATTATCACATTGACAGCACACCTCTGAAAGTTGATCCTGTAGTCAGACATCTTGGAATCTATGTCTTCAATCAAATGTTCTTTGATTACCACATATCCACTACTGTAAGGAAGCCCTTTTTCATCACAATGCATATACCTAAAGGTATGCCATCCAGGACCAGTGAAGTAATCATTCTACTGTATCTAGCAGAAATAGAATATAATTTACCTTTCCGTATGTACCTGTCCAAACACTTGTTACAACTTGAATGATCACAGTGCTTCCTCACTAAAAAATCAAGAGTGTAAATCATAAAAAACTATGCAGAGCATCTCAAAGCATCGTCCCCCTTCTTGATACTATACAGGCTACTGAGATGTGACCACTGCCTCACATATACAGCCTCAACAGACTCTAGCCTGTCAGACCTCTGACACATTTGCAAGTCCAATGGTGGCATAAACACCTATCTCAATTGCGTCTACAACATAAATAGAACATGATGGAAGCAAAGCTTTATATTACAGAGAATTTTACTTCTATTGAACAAAGTGCATCTCTTACTCTATTCAAATTTAATGTTGACAAGGGATAGGTCAAAAAAAGTCAAAAGTAACTTTATTCTCATTCAGACCATACCCAAGTGCACAGCTGAATGCATTTCTCCAAGCTCATGTGCAAACAGAAATGTACGGCAATACAGAAACAAAATACACAAATCCAACAACATTGACAACAGTGACAGAGCCAAAGGAAGGCACAGAAGTATCCATCAACCATGCATGATCCCATAGACTACAGCAATCTACTTTGTCCACAACCACTTCCATCACCCTCTCCAAAACCCAGCAACATCCTAAGTCCCAGTCTGGTCTCCTCCAACACCACAGACCAATCTGATTCAAAAACAAACAAAAAAAAAATGGCATACAAAATCCAGACTTCTGCCACCTGCATTTGTCACAACCACCGCTACCCAAGGGCCCGAATGACCACAACCGGTCAATCTTCCCTCAGTCCTTACCATTCATACCATCATCATCACCTGCTCCATCTCTGACATCATCAGCAGCTTCCAAACCCAATTCAGCTCCCTCTGACCCAACAATTCAACTCCGGTCTTTTCAAACCAAACCTGGAAGCCAGGAGTCTTTCCACCTTCCACATTCTGCACCTCACTTAACTCACAACTGAATGGCCAAACTTCCGTGATCAGTTCAACAACCCAAAAACAAAGCAACAAGGGTACTACAGACACCACAGGCACAACAGCTGTAGTCAGCCATACACTCAATCAGGTAAAACAGACCATACAATGGACCACAGACAGAAACACCCAACACAAAACACAACATGCACATTGGGAACCGGAGAGGCCACTTCCACACAAGGCACCATCATCTTCCATCCTGCAAATTCACCATCTGTTTAGCATCCCTGTCCCTCACGGCTAGGAACAAATGTAAATATCTCAACATATACTTGTTCTTCCTATCTCCAGGCTATTTTTACACAAAATATGAGGGCTAAAAGCTAAAACGTGAACACAATCTAGGCTTCTTAAGATTCTCACAGGACAGTAGCCTAGTAAGTATATATGAATCTATGAACTTATAGTAACTTATAATCTCATTAGTGCATTTGATATGTTACCAAATTATTATGACAAAGTTTTGATTTTAGTTAATTCTGTCAGACTGATAAATAATGTACTGAATTCTTCTACAGATTACAAATTTTATTTTAATGCTTAGCAGACTAGAGTATGCAAAAACAGCAGCTGTTTCAGCAGTGGCACTTATTAATTAATATAGATATTTGTTGTTACAAAAAATATAAAACAATTGCCTTTCGTCACCATATTGAAGGTAAATATGCCAGAGTTGGTATCAATAAATTCTAAATCATCCTGCATCATAAAACAAATTTATACATAAACACAATTATAACAAGCTCATATTTTTATACTAATAGGAAGAACTAAGGGGACACATATCAGATGAATTTTAGAAGACTATATCCCTTACACTAATAGGGGGAATTGTTAAGGGAAATTCAAATATATTTTATCATATTCTTAAGTAGTATACACTGTGTAACACTATCGACATGCATAAAATCTCATTTATGAATTACAACTAGTACTATACAGCAAATTATAAAAGAAAATATATTACGTGTATTGTAGAATTCTGAAAAGTGACAGATTACAGACTGCAAACTTCAGAAAAAATAAAGCTGTCCAGATGCTTATTTTTTTCTTTAGCAGGAATAATCAAATTTGCAGAAGTTTAAAGTGGAATTCTTCTAGTCTCCTGTTCATAGCAACAATGTAAAATGCAGTGGGGTGTGGTCCTTCAGCTTGTTGATAATGTGTTTGTATTTCATGTGGTCTTAGACAAAAGGTCAGTGTTCAAGAGCAACAGTCTGTTAGTAAGTGGAAAAACCACACACCTTTGGGGACAGGGCATGCATTTTTCATCCCTGAAAGTGGATGATATACATATATATATATATATATATATATATATATATATATATATATATATATATATATATTTATACATACACAAGGGAAATGTAGATGATGAAGTATTTCAATGGGGGAGCTTGTCTCTGAAAAAAAAGGCTTTTCTTTCAGATTTTAACAGGCTGCAGCTTCCCAGGCCCCAGGGGTTATGTCCTTGGCCACCTTCAAGAAAAGGGTGGATGATTGTAGGACTTGAGAAACAATCCCCAAATGCAGCCTTATGATAACTGTATTATTTATGTGAATAGAAGTGCTTATACTTTTTGACATTATGATGTTTGAATTTTCTGGGTGAATGTATGTTAATAGAGGTTAACCTCTGTAAAGCGTCTGTGTCATAAATGTGTAACTATGCAAGTAAATGTTATATGTACCATAGTGAAGGTGAGGAATGCATTTTAAGATCTACATGAATATGCACTTTGCCATGGCATCAAAAACAAAGGCTGGAAGGGATGTTTAGAAAAACAGTTTTAAAAAAGACATATTCATGGAAGACTGTGAAGTCTTTAAGACAGCTCTGGGTTTCATCAAACTGTTGCCCCCACAGTTGTATAAAATAAACTTAATTTGAGCTTGATTTTATCTTGGGTATGTGTTCCAGGATTTAAAAAAATGTCATTCTCCGTCTAATAAGATATGCCTAGAATATCCCTAAATAAAATTATAAAATAGTATCTATTTGTTTCAGATAACATTCCTGGTAGTTTTTTTATACAAGGTAAAGAATAACTTGGGTAAACTTTGAATATTATATTTAACATGGATTTAATAACACTGTACATCCTTAATCAATTGTGACAAGCTGTGATGATGCCTAAACTCAAAGGAACTTTTTTTTCAAACTATAATGATTGTACACTAAAAAATAACTTGTATACGGGAGAATGTATTATGAACAAAAATAATGCAGCTAATACAAAAATACATGGCATCAACAACTCATTGACTTTTGCTAATATGGGTTTAGAAGGAGAACTTACCTTTTAAAAAGAGCCTCAAAACTAAGGACACATTTTAAATATTGCTCTTATAAACTTAGAAAGTTACTAGAATAAAATCTTGTGTTACCATGCGTTTTCAGACGAATATGAAGTATGTAGTGAATTCACTCCTTAATGATTTGCCACAAAAATCCAGAAAAATTCATATTTTAAGGGGAACAGACTCACAATATCAGGCAAAAATCTGGACATTCTGTTAAAATCTGGACAGTTGAGAGGTACCGTACTAGAAAAACACCTTACTGTATATACAGTCTAACTAAGATTTGGCAAATTCCTTGAAAAAATCTCAAACTCAGGGTATTGTTAATAAGATCTGTATACTAAATGCAAATGCACATATCAACTGGGCAAGTAATCGTGACATTGCAGAATGTAGCAAGTTGATGTGGGGGGGTTTTGGGGATTTAGCCTCCCTCCCGTACCAACAGGTGGAAGTGAAAAGCACACTATACATAATATAACAAACTCTGAAGTCAATAAATCTCAGGTTAAGGGGCCTTACCCCTTGCAATGGCCCTTGGTGAGCTGTACAAATTTGGTGCCAGATATTAAGTGAAAAAGTGCAAATAGTGAATGCATCACACTCAGTTGTAGTTTTATTACTTAGTGTTTGGTGTAAATGATGATATCAGCCCGCATTACAATACATGCATACACACACATGCACGCATGCACACACACCCACCTACACACACACACACACACACACACACACACACACACACACACACACACACACACACACACACACACACGCACACACGCACACACGCACACACACGCACACACAAGAAATTGACATCTACAAAAATTAAACCCCAATTCCTTAAGGCCAGTAGGTCATAAGCTCAATAGTAATAATTCAAATTATGAATTTATGAATCACTTGCTGCAAATCTAATGCATTAATTTCCTAAACTACCCTTTATTTGTTATTAGAAAAAATAACAACTGCTATCAAATTGGTCTACAGCGTTATCTGTTTAATACTTACTCCCAGATTTAGTAATCTGCTGTGCAGGACTAAACTAGTCTTGCACATAAGCATCACTTTAAGAGGAGGATGGCAGCGAGCCATGCATAATAATGAAGGCATGCTGCCAGAGCTCCAAATCCTACACTGAGCATGGATGAGTGCAGGAGGTGTGTCTGAGAGCAGAGCTCTCAGAATAAACATGCCCCTGCAAAGTAGAACAGAAGAAAGTGTAAATAAATGAGTGAAACCACTCATGGGTGTCCGCCTATCTCCACCAATAGTCCCCATGTGTTCAACAGCAACAGTACATTGAAATAAAATGAAGAAACCCTTGTATTTTTGTTTTTTTTAGACCCCGAGTACAGCTAACCGTAGGTGCGTGGGTTTGCCCATCATTTAGCTACTGTTAAAGCAGCTGAAAAGACTGAAGAGGATAACAAGGAATGTATATGCAGATGAAGCAGCACAGCAATAGTGTAGTGGTTAGAGCATCTGCCTAGCGAGCAGGTATTCCCAGTTTGAGTCCCGCTGCAGCACATATCATTTTCCATGTGAAAACTGTATATGAATATATATTTACATCTTTATGCTGTATAACCTACATAATAACATTTAAATGTGAACTGGAGTACTGCATGAAATGCACATGTGAAGTGTCAGTGTCATAATAAATAAGTCACTAGTAAGCAGGTTTAAGCACAAATAAGCAGTAGTAAGTGTGTCTAAGTGTGTTCGCGCAGGGGTAAGCATTGCCTACACAGATTAAGCAAAGTAGAAGCTAACTGAGTGTAAGAAACTGTATCCAGACGTTAGCAGTACTTACCGTCACACAAACCCACTCATACCTGCTTACAACTGCTTTAAAGTGCCTTAATCACACTGGATCCAATGGGCCATACTCTGCCCAGCAACAAAACAAACTGACTCTGCAAGGCTTAAACTCAGGACTCTGTACACTATAATTACAGTAGTTAACCACCAAGCCATCATAGCAATAGATATGCATGAGGCATCAGCAAACTAAGTCTCACCACAGGAAAATCAAACCAAACATGTGAACTGCATCTATGTACAGTGTGATGTTGGATAACCTGCCACAGAACATAAATATGTGAACTGGAGTACTGCAGTAAGCATAGATTGGAGGTGTTATTGTATACAGTGTATGTACACATGAATCACAGATACCAGACACATATATAACCTGTAATGAAGAATAAATAATTGCAAATGGAAAACATAGTGCTAATTAGCCATTAAGCAATGCTAGCCACAGCACAGCTCAAGTTAGTAAGTGTAAGCAATGTGTAGGTGAGCCAATTCAATCTGCCTAGTGGTATACCTCTTTAAGCAGTGCCAACCTCATGTAAGCAAGTCTGCCCATGGATTAGCCTTTTCAAAACTGGCCAATCATGGGGAAGTGTGGGAAAATGTCCGTATTTAAACCCCACAGCTGGGAATACTACCCATCACTGGTTGCAGCTCCCTACTGCAGGCAGAATGGCTGGTGTGGGTGAAGGCACTCAATTTAGAGCGCAGCGCTGGGACATCCAGGAGTCAAAACTTGTGGTAGGGTTCCTGGTAAAACACCATGATCAGAGACTACTGCAGGGTCAGTAGCAGGGCTGGTAGTATAAAACGTAGGCCTGGGACAGTCTTGCCCATGACCTCACCAGTGCCACAGGTATCCCCCGGACTGATGAACAGGTCAGGCACTACCATGCTGACCTGAAGTGGCAGAGGGGGTTGTACTGGAACAGTGGATCCAGGAGTCTCGGCAGATGCCTAATGTCCCAGGACTGAATAAGTACTCATTCTACTATGTAGCAAATAATTGTCTAGCTTGTGTATAATATGGATAGGTATGGCTAAATATCACTGCATTTCTCTGACAGCTGCAGATGAGTGGGCTGTGAATCAGCAAGCCCATGAAGCTAGGCTGCAAAGGCTACATCACGAGGCAGGTTAGTAATCAGTCTGCATGTACTGTCATAACAAATAAATATAAGAGCCTTAGAAAGTGTTGTACCAGTAGAAATAAATGTGTAATAGTCTGTGAATAAAGGTATAACCCATGGAGTGCTTCTGTTTACTCTTCTCTCATATGTTAGTGATCTGTTCCATACTGTAAATAGTAATGTTGTATCTTAAGCAGTGTCACCCACAATGTGGTATGCAGATAAAATCGGCATGAATTCCTGCATAACAATGTTGGAATTGCCAAGAGGTCAGTTATATTGTACAAGTTAGGGAGACTTCAATAGAAAACACTTGAAAACTTTACATCAATTCCCTGATAGCACAGTGTACTGTGATGTTAGCTATAATAGTTTGTCACACACAGCAGGAATCTGAATCCTTGGAGTGCTACTAAGTTGTATGCATAATCATACCCCACAACTGTACAGATTGTGATACAATGTCAGATAGAAAGCTGTATGCATACTTACACCCAGCAGTACAGAATTTGTTAGAATGTTCAAAATGTAAGTTGTATGCATATTCCTACCCCACAACTGTTCCAATCTGTCCAGTATGTCCAGATAAATGGCACATATCACCAGTTGGTACCCTGTTCCCCTGAAAATCCAGTGGGATGTTCCAATAAATCTAGGCAGCTGCCAATGACATATAACTGATATTCAAACATGCACATAGTCAGAGAATGTATATGGAAACAAACCTGTCATTCTAGCACCTCACCCAAAGTGTATGTCAGCAATACTCAACATATGTTGCATTAACACCTGTAACCTGTCATGTCTGTATGTAAGATGCAGGTCACGTATATAATAACTTATAAGCATACCAGTGTACAATATAAGGCCATTGTGTAGTGTAATAATACATGTAAGGGAAAGGCCACTGCAGTGACTAAGAATGCTGTGTAAACTACAGGGATATATTAGTTGTTAATTGAAGTCTCTCTCTCACCCCTACCATATGTGCATAATAACCCAATGACACTCCTAAAATGGTATGAGTACACTCCATACCTTTGTTGGGACATATGTCCTAATGGTGTATAAATATTCACATTTGTTTCTATGTATGTGCCATGTGAAAATATACCCATATTGGTGGCCTGTTGCCATCAATGAAACCTGCAGGCACCTGTAATGGCCACTGTTGTTTCATATATGCATGTGTTCTGCTTGCTCTGCAACTGTGTTAAATCTGGTGTGTTGGGTTAATGGGAATACCTATGCATGCTGTTATAACTAATCCTGAATGTTGTTGACTGTTACTAATCAATATCTGTCATAAACCTGTGACAACACAGCTTGTATGGGAAGGCCATTCCCAGCGGACCCATGAGTCCCACATCAGCTGGCCATGGCACCAGGCACCTGCACATCTGGGGCCCAGCCTGGGAACTCCACCTCCGTGGGTCCTGTGCCACCTTCAGGTGAAACCACTGCAGGAGATGGGGCTCGCCTCCTCCTCGGAGCGGGCACGGAGGGGAAACCTCTCACCCATCAACAGGTCTGGGCTGTGGTGCATAAGGAGCTCAATCTGGAGTATCGAGAGTGGCTACGTCAGCTTGAGGGCTGAGTGGCGCTATTAGAGGGTGAACTTGCCCCTCCTATACAGCCCCTGGCACAGCCATCTTCAGGGCCATGAAGGTGCAGTGGTGAATGCCCATGGGTAGGGACCTCAGTCCCAATGTTTCAAGTTGGGGGGCTCATGGGCTTGCATCTTCCAAACACCCCTCCCCACCCAAGTTGTTTACCCCCTCATGTGTCATATACTGGCCCTGTATGCATCTTGTATGTCTTGTCTGTTAACCTACCTCCCCAAATATACCTACTACCCCTCCCCAACATCCCACTCACACCTGAAAAAAAGTAAACGGCAATATGGTCCCACAAAAAAATAATCACGCCCCACACACAGCTGTCCATTTTGCACACGTGTCCACTGGACACATGTAATCTGGTCTAATTTGCATCACAATGAATATATGTCTTCCTCACCCCTCTCCCAGGGGTTTCAGGATCCAAATCTACCTGAAAATATAGTGTATATGCACAGCTGTTGATGTAGAAGAAATGGGCAGCTATGGACCTTTCCTATACCCTTCCTGCACATGCCTAGCTATTTTCCCTATTGTCTTTCTCTCTTTGTGTCCCGTTTTTCACCACTTTCCTATCAACCCCTTTTTCTTTTTTTTTAAAGGAATATAAGCGGCAGTAAGCACCGTTAAGCAGTGGCAAGCAGGTTTGCACGGGTTTGCGCGGGGGTAACCTATGCCTACACAGGTTGAGAAATTCAAAGCTAACTGACTGTAAGGAAGCATAAGCAGTGGTTGGCAGTGCTTACCATCGTGCAAACTCACGCAAAAAAACTTACAACTGCAAACCCACTTACAACCCCTTGAAAGTGCCTTAATCACTCTGTAGCCAACATCCCTTGTTCTGCCCGGCAACAAATTAAACTGTCTCTCCAAGTCTCGAACCCAGGACCCTGTACTCAATATACAAAGTGATTTACCACTAAACCATGGCAGATATACATAACCTGAAGTTTTCACAAACATCATGCAGCACAATCTGTCAACAGTAAAAGAAATGTATTATTATCACACCACAAAACCAGTTAATGCAAGAAATCTGGACAAAGTATGCCACACTGTAGGTACAAATAGGGATATATGTCAACTAATCCTCTGATACAATTAAAATGTTGCTAGTTACACAGTTATATGTATTAGTACACATATGTAGAAGGAGATGAAATCTGAAACACAAAAGTGTTGCCGCTAATTACTGACTTCAATGCTGCGATCATCCATGGCAATTGCCAAGTGAATAAGGAACAGGCCAAAATATAAGCCGAACATGCATGGACATATGGACAGATATATATCTGTAAATGTAGACAGACAGACAGCTATATGTAGATATATATTAATGTATGACTCACAAATAATCATATAACATCAATTGTATATAGATACAATACATATGTTCATATGTATGTATATATATATATATATATATATATATATATATATATATATATATATATATATTTATATACACACACACAGATGTATATATATATATATATATATATACACAGATGTATATATCTATAGATACATATATATATAGATATAGCCATATGAGATATATATAGGTACATACACATATACACACACAAAAGGTATCAGTAGCCATACATATGTAGAAGTAGTGTGGAAGTACTGGGTGCAAAGTATATCCCTCGGGCACAAGCCCTTCAACTGGCACCTGTGAAATGTGTAGTGTGGCAACCATTCCCATAAATGAGAATACTGACATTAGACATATACCCACCCACAATTCAAAGGACATGACATGACACACAGGTATGCATACACAGATATCAAGAAAACACAAAAGCAAGCTTCACGTAGGCAGGATCACAGATTTTTCTTCACCACTTTATTTGGTACCTCGGCCTTTCCCCTTCAAGGAATAGTTGCATTCTAGTGTTCCCTTCCTTTATACCCCATTCAATATACACACATGTAATTAATCAATTAACTTTTTTAAATGCATATGCATCTTCAGTTTCATTTAAATACATTCTTATAAATAACTGCATTTAAACTTCTAATATCAGGTTACTATCATGTGCATCACTCTAACTGTACATTTTAACACATTTTACTTTTTACATAAATATCAACTACATTATAATGTCAAATTACCATCAATATTCAAACCTCTAGGTTGCAAAGTTTTCTAATTGATAATTTATAATTGGTAATCATTAGGAAAAAGAAAAAGTTGGAACGTGACATGAATGATTTTGCAAATAAAACTGTTTATGTAAGTCAGTATAAAAAGTGGCTGAATAACTCATTAAAAAATGGGGCAGGACTTCCTCTGTTTGGAGGGATCATGATTTGTCCTGCTCGTTGGCAGAAGAGAACCTTGGTAGCAAAAAGAGTGCCTCGTTCAAAGAAGTGAATGTAGGAGAAGCCGGAGGTTCTACAAAAAACACAGTGTACTACTCCCCCAAACAAACAAGAAGCTACAAAAGGAAGGGAAGATGAAATGGGGGATACAAAGTGAATGGTGGTGACAACAACAGCAACTACAGGAAAAAGTAGAGAATTATGTTTTTTGCCCTCGACCGATGGGGAATGTTTGAATTCAACTGTGAGTACCAGTTACCTGTCACAATGCAGTATGAACAATGTTGATAAAAACTATTATGAACAATATGCCTGTGAGAGTGTAAAACAATGTTTTAATGTCTCTTCTTTACAGAGGTTTGACATTATTTCTGTGACTGATTCTATTTTTAAACATGTTCAAGTTTGTTGCAAAAGTAGTGAGAAAGTTTCTAATGTGTTTTCTTTGTCAAACCCTGATGTAAATGCTTATGGTGGTTTAACTGTTAAACACATGAAACATAAGAATGTGGTAGAAAATATTGATGGGCACAGATTGTTTGATAAGGGAAGGAATGTAGCTGTGGAAACAAATTTGTGAGTGTTGAGTAATTTAAATGTTAAGAACATCAGTGATTCATCGGCTCTTCCATTAAATGACACAGTTGATTTTGGAGAATTGACTGAGGAAAATGCCCTGGGGGGATACAGAATGACATGACACATGTTGGTTTAGATAATAGTGAAGCAAATGGTGTCGTGGATGTGGTTAACCCGACACTGTTTGTCTCAGGACATGAGAAACTAAACATTGTGTATCTGTCTGGCTATGAGTTATCTGCATAATTTACCAGGGTTTTGGAGTTAGGCCCAAAATTTCTGCCAACTAGATTTTCATGTCTGGCTGATGTTATAATTGATGTGAGGAGATTCTGCAGAAAACTGTACCTAAGGGCATTTTTCAAGAAAAATGAATTGAAAGAAAATGAAAATAGAATTGTAATGGATGAAATTGATAATGAAATTGAAGATGAATTGTTAAATGTTAGTATTTATGAAACTGAATTTATGTTAGAAATGGAAAAATGGTATGAAGATGTACATGAAAATGATGAGAATGTATATATGAATAATGAATTTAACACTGGGTATGGACATTGAGAAGTACCCAGTGAAGCATCTAACAAAAGCAAGGTTATGCCTACAAAATTCCCCATGTGTATTCAACTATATGAAACTGTGGTATGTGGACACATTGAGTGGGATTTTGAGCAATTTTGTAAGGAAAGAAAGGAGTATAATTTGACTAAGGAGGAGTGGAAGGAACTACAGGAGATGAGGTTGAAGTTGGACAAAGTGGTCTTTCGCCAAGCAGATAAAGGGGGAAATTGAGTAGTGATGAGCAAAAAGGAGTATGAAAAAATGGTAATGGACTCGGTTGGGGTAAGAAATGAGTATTTAGAATTAGAGGCTAACCCTAGAGCTAAATTTAATGAGAAATTATTAGAAATATTGGAAAGGGGAGAAAGACTAGGGTTCTTTACTAGTAATGATGTTCAAAAATTATTTAGGAAGGAACCTAGAGACCCAAAATTCTTTGCACTACCCAAAATACACAAGAATTTACAATGTCCTTCAGGGAGACCCATTGTCTCGATGTTAGGCTCCTATATGGAGAATGTGGGAAGGTTTTTGGATTTCCACTTGAAAACATATTTAAGTAGAGTGACATCACATAAAAGAATACCAAAGATTTATGTGATAAAGTGAGTAAAATAAAGTGGAAAGAGGATTATTTTTGGGCTACAGTGGATATAAAATCCTTGTACACTAACACTGAGAGTAAGAGAAGTCAGTAAGCTATTGGTAAAGTTATGAGGGAAGGACGTCATAGTTCCTTTCTTCTATTTTTGCTTGAATTCTGCTTAACCCATAATTATTTTAGATGGGGGAGTAAATTCTTCCTGCAGAAAAAAGGTTAGGCAATGGGTGTGGCATTTGCCCCCTCATATGCCATAACATACAAGGGAGAATTTGAAAAGGAATTTGGATATCAGAACAAATACTTTATTGAAAATGTGATATTTTTTGGAAGATTTATCAATGACTTGATATTTATTTGTAAGGGTAATCAGGGGAAATTTGATGAGTTCATGGTAGAACTGAATAGAAACAGTCATGGGTTGGAATTTGTGTATGAGGTAGACTCCATGAATATTAAGTATTTAGACATAGAATTGTATGTGACGGAATTAGGTCAAATACAATTTAAGCCTTATAGGAAAGCCACAGCTATAAATAACTTCTTACATGCAGGAAGCATGCATCCTCCTCATCTAATGAAAGCACTACCTTTAGGTGAGATGAAGTGGGAATTTTGGAATACTTCTGAGGAAAAGTTTAAATTAGATGTTTTGCAGGATACAATATTGAGATTAAGATCTAGAGGATACCCAGAAGAGTTTATTTTAGATGCTAAAAAAAACTATTTTGGGAGAAGGAAAAGAAAGAAACAGAAGTAGGTGGAATAGGAAAAGTGATTTTGTGGATAGGAAGAATATTCAGAGAAGGGTAGAACAAGAACAGGAACAGGAAAATTTGTTCTTTGTTACAAAATTTTCACCTTTCAGTTTAAGAATGGAGAAAATAATAAGGAATTTTTGGCACATGGTTAAGGAGGATGGCAGTGTAGGGACTTTATTTCCAGAACATATAACTTTTTCTTATGGTATATACCATAACCTGAAGGAAATATTAAGTGGGGATGACAGAATGCAGACTGAAAAGATGGGAAGGAAAGGTATGTGGCCATGTGGAAACTGCAGTATTTGTGGTAGGGTTAAAAACCTGGATGGAACAAAGATTAATGAAAGGTTATACAAGGCAAAAAAAGGGTATACGTGTAAGTCGCAGGGCATTGTTTATATAATAGGCTGTCGATGTGAAAGGGAAAAATGGTATATTAGTCAGACTAAGAGAGAGGTGAGGGTAAGAATTCTGGAAAACCTTAAGGACATTAAAAATAGAAATATGTTTAGTCCAGTAGCTGAGCACTTTTAGTCCACACATGGGGAAATAATGCTAGTCTGTTTTACAGTGTTTTGGCACAACCATTATTTAGAGATGGGGGAAGTTTGAAAGATGAATTGGATAAGTTAGAATGTAGATGTATTATCAATTATAAAACTTTGTAACCTAGAGGTTTGAATATTGATGGTAATTTGACATTATAATGTATTTGATATTTATGTAAAAAGTAAAATGTGTTAAAATGTACAGTTAGAGTGATGCACATGATTGTAACCTGATAGAAGTTTAAATGCAGTTATTTATAAGAATGTATTTAAATAAAATTGAAGATGCATATGCCTTTCAAAAAGTTAATTGATTAATTATACGTGTGTATATTGAATGGGGTATAAAGGAAGGGAACACTAGAATGTAACTATTCTTTGAAGGCGAAAGGCCGAGGTACCAAATAAAGTGGTGAAGAGAAATCTGTGATCCTGCCTATGTGAAGCTTGCTTTTGTGTTTTATTGATTTATGAGACTGTGAGTGTTTTTCTACCTTTATTCCTGTACTATACAATAATGTATGCCAGTACTGACACCACATATGATTTGAAATATGTAATCAGTCATGAATGCAAGGCCCACACAAAGCAGTAGATGCAAGCAATGTGTATATATACCATACTATGCTGTCCAGGCCAAGGCCTTCAATTAGTACAACAGTAGAAATAGATTTTGCCTTCAGGATACGTAACAATCAACAATTACAGATGTAGTTCAGCAGCCTCCAATTACAGCCTGTAGTCAAGCCCTAGGGGGAAAAGTAGCACTTGTGTTAACGTCACAGTATCGTGTACATAACACTGCTTAACCTAACATCACACTATCACACTGAATGACCCTCATCTTAGCAGTTATATCCCTGAAAAAGTGTCATAGCCTAGGTTACTGGCATAGAGCCCCCCCCCCATAAAAGGCTGTACAAGGGCAAGGAACACTGTGTACCACACACTTACCTCTGGAATGTACAAGGGCATATATGTGTTCTCCAGCTGTTGCCCCCATATATATGGACCTGGCCCAACAGTTGGTGTGGGAGTCCATGACATGACTGGGATGATAGCAGTAATGCTAGTGGTAAATAATGATAGGCCATTACCTAACAACCCCTCCTGTATCACAGCAGGACAAAGACTGGCATATATGTGGAGGACTGAGGCAGGAACATAGGGCCATATTTGCATTATTGCTGTTACACACTATGGAAATTGCTGGTGTTACAGGATTCGTTGCAGCATACCCTTATGCAGGGATATGACATTGAGATACAAATGGATGTAGCCATGTACTGATAGCATTCAACAGACAGACTGCCACAGATATATCTGGGACAATACCTGTGTGGTGCACAAACAAAACCTAACAGACAATCCCCCTGGTATCATACGGATAGGCCCATAGAGAGTTATGCAGACAGACAACATTCCATGAAAACGTACCATGTACACAGAAACCCTGTAAGAACAGCAAGATACATTGCATACAACAACACAACAACACTACTCATGCTGTCTGTAGGTCTGGAACCTTACCCAAATGTGGATTTGCCCTATGTCTGCAGGTTCTGCTGTAAGAGATATTGCTACCTGCTGTCTGTAACACTGATGTCCACACACAGGAAGGATGTCATTCATATTGTAAAGGTGAAGGGACAACGCCCACAGAAGGCAGCACTTTATAGTACAGGGTTGCCATGACAGCGGTTATCTGAAGTATTACACAGCAAGCTGCATGCAATTAACAACTGGTGGATGCTGACTGGTGCAGAGGCCACAACCTGATCATGTGCAATACCAAGAGAGAGAGAGAGAGAGATGAAAAAACATTCAAGAAAGTTCAAAAAGCTCGGGGTCGTGTTACAGCGGAAACAACATAACAGGTATGTGAAACAGATATGCATTTACTGGCATGCAGTATATGAAATAGAATAATAGGATGTATACTGTGAAAGGATGTATATGTGCCATCAGTACTTGTTGCTGTAATGATGTTGTGCTCAACAACTGCACTGGACAGTAGTGTCAGTCCCTGTGGGTAGTGGGACATACCAGGCAAATATGCAGATCAGCAATGAATGGCAAAGATGTGTCCCATGATATCTGTGTTCTGTAAATGACTGTGGCCAATGACTGGTAGGGGCATTAATACTGCCATGATAGACACATGGGTGAGAGACCACACCACCTGCAGGACAGTCATGTTAAAGTGTAACATAGCATGCCCAACTGCCATAGCAGTATAATATGCTTATTTAATGTTTGCCACCATGTAAACCCCACAAATGTTAGTCTGTGTTCATATGTGACACCTGTCTGTGTTGCAGCAAGGCCAAACAAAAAAGTAAAGAGGATACATGAGTGTGATCCAGATGGTCATGTGCACCCCACACATACAGATACATATAGGCGTGATACATATTCACAGCTGTGTATGTGTACAGAAACTCGGACAGTTATACATTCATATAGGTATATAAACAACACAAACTTATATCTACACATATATGCACATATGTATATATACATACATATATATATATATATATATATATATATATATATATACAGACGGATATGTATAGATATATATATATATATATATATATATATATATATATATATATATATATATATATATATATATATATATATATATATATATATATATATATATATATATATATATATATATATATATATATATATATATATATATATATATATATATGTGTGTGTGTCTGTGTCTGTCTATCTGTGTGTATATATGCCTACATATATATAAATATATATATATACACACACACACACACACACACACACACACACATATATATATATATATATATATATATATATATATATATATATAGCTGCATGTCAATACATTTCCCCTGCCATGACATGTGTAAGAGAACATCACACATCAATACACAACATACCTACACACCGGTACATGGCTGCAAGATGGAGTGTGGAGTGAGGTGTGTAACCCATGTTGGGAACACATTGCAATTGTATGAGATGGTGGGATATATATGTTGGTGAAGGGTATTAGGCACATATCAGTCTGTAGGTCTGGTTGGATGAGAAACAAGACAGCATACAGGGCTGGTATATGACACATGTGGTGGTTAAACAACATGGATGGGTAGTTACATTTGGAATGTGGAGGCCATTGAGCCCCCACATGGGAACAAAGGGAACATGGTGCCCACCCATGGACAGTCACAACAGCATCTACATGGACATAAAGGTGCCTGGGCTGTGTGCTGGGCAGAAGGAACATGCATGTTGAACCTTGTGTATGTGTACTGCATGCCTCCAGGTGATGTAGCACATGCCCCGTGTCTCTGTGGAGGGTCCCTATGCACAATACCCGCAATCTAACTGGGTGACAGACACTTGTCTGTGTGTGCTCCATGGAGGGGTGGCACCATCCCCTGATGTGGTTCCACATGAAGCTAGTGATTAAATAGTAGACAGCGAGGTTCCATGGTGGGCCACGGATGTGATGTGGACTGGTAACATATGCACATTATGTTGGAGTGGTGTTCCTGCTGGCAAATAACCCCTAGACATACTGGTGTGTAACTGTCATGGAATATATGTGGGCTGTAATAGTCCACACAATCCCAGGACATGTCCAACAGCATGCATAGATATCCCCAATACCACAGAATGGCAGATGTGCAGCAATCTCATAGTAGGCCTACCACATGCATATGTGGAAACATAGTGGCAGTGACATTGGCATGCAGGTGAAATACCCTGTAACAGCCCTGCAACTCTAGTGTCCCCACAGGGAGCATGTCTATAACCACATAGCAGAAAGTGTTGTACAGTACAATATATGGCCCAATGATAGACATACCAGACACATACCACTAGCGTAGTGTGAACATTATGTTGGAGCTGATATGGTGGCAGGAGGCTGATATGTGTATTGCATTAAGGTAAACTTGACATATGAGTTGCTCAGACATATTTCCATCATTATGTCTTTCAGGGAGTATGGCACACCCGAGGAACCCCGCCTACAGTGCCACTGAGGAGGAGATTATCATCACCTGCATCATCCACAACTATCAGCTGTTGTTCTCATGGACAAGCCAGGACCAGCAGGAGAGAACAGCCATGTGGACTGATGTGGCCCACAGGGTGAATGAGGTGGGGATGCACAGCTGTACTTATGAGCAGGTCTGCCACCATTGTAGTGACCTGCTCCGGCAAGTATGTTGTTGTGCCACTGCCATGCGGGGTGACCACCTTGCAATGGGGGGGCATAACATCCATCCCCCCTCACCAGAGTGGAGGAGCTGCTCATCAGCCTGGTAGCACTTGCCCGCCCACAAGAGCTCCAGACTTATACAGTCATGGAGGTGGGTGCTACTCTCACACCACACATTGAGCATGCAGGTAAGGTTCCAGAGCATATCAGTAGATTACTGTAGTGTATGCATCTGTACAGGTAGACCATGCATATTTGAGATGTGGAGTATGTTGCTGTGTAGTACTGATAAGCAGTAATGCGTAAACTGTAGTACTGTGGACTTCAGCTGTTGTTGTACTGTAATATTGCAGCCACCCTGTAGCAATGCTACAACTGTGGCCACTGACATCAATTCTATCCCATCTCAATGTAGGTACCTCTGGGATACCAGCAAGGCAGCGGCCAGATGCCGGTGAGTATGGTTTAAAGTTATGCTTGGAAATTCACTGTGCATGTCATAGCTAATGTGTAGGCCATGTACACATCTAACACACCTACCCATAATGCATGCTGTACATGTGCACTGACACAGCACACACCTCACTAATGGGATTACCAGCCTCAAACACATTAAATACACAGTCCAGCTCAGACAACTGTGGCTACACTCCAGAGCACATTGCTCAGGCACAGCTGACATCTGCCCAAAATACACAGCTATGTCATACACAGAGCAGTTGAACATGCTACATATAATGACATCCCACTCCGTCTGCTAACACACGCTCCAGGGTCTTAAACCTAATCAACACATTACACAGAACATACTGGAGGGATAGGGCCCTGTCCTGGGGAATCCCCACACTCTGGAATGGACTACCCATACATGTCAGGTAATGCTATTCATTGGTCCTCTTTACAGAAACACTTGGCAATTGGATGGGGAATGGGGAATACCCCATGGGTAGCATGTCTGTGCCACAGCCTGACAGGGGCACAGGGGAATAACATTAGTGGGTGGTGCATGGCTGGGAACCCCTGTGGCTAGGCTTATGTAGGCCCCAGAACCAATAGACCAGTACTCCCTATGAAATTATGTGTACCACAGACAACATCAGCCAGGGCACAATTATGGTCAATAATGGTGTCTACACTCATCATAGGTATAGTATATTGTGTCTGTGGTCGATCTAATGGTAGTCTACCACTCATACATGCACCACTGATGATGACATATGTGAATACACATCAAGCATTCACTAAACACGTGTCCACATGTGATCCAGGAACACACAGAGGCTGTGAGCAGCAGTGGAAACACAACTGACACACAGAGACACATCCTGCAATGGTGTGTACACCCATGAAGTATGGTGCACAGTACATGCCAGGGTACTGAACAGATGCACAGCAATGCTGTGGACATGGGTGCAGTGAGTTCCAGGGGGGAGGGCCATCACCTACAAACAGAAGCCATGCATCACAGCCATGTATAATGTTGGTAACAAGGATTGACTGCAGTTGCACTGCATGCTGTTGAGACCCACATGTCCTGCATGCTGACATTTGTGTAACTACAGGTATGTGTGTGATACTGTACTGCACCATTGCCTGCTATTGTGTGTGTTATGGGGTTGTGGGAGCTGTCTGTAGGTGCTGTCTGGTGGAGTGTATGGGTTACCATGTATGTTGACTGCATGTGTGTATGTCTGTGTGTGTGGCCATGTCTGCATACGTGTGTGTGTGTGTGTGTGTGTGTGTGTGTGTGTGTGTGTGTGTGTGTGTGTGTGCATGTGTGTGTGTACTTTTTTAGTGGTGTTGTACAGTTCTTACACTCTGTTCCCTGTTTTCCCCTCACAGGTGGCGAGGTGGGGATGGGGCCCCCCCGCAGGGAATCTGGTGTCACTGATACAGACAGTGACCATGAAGATATGTGTATTGACGCACAGGAAGGGTCATCCGGGCTGCCGCTGGGCCACCAATTGACAACCCACACGTATCCACACCATCCACACACAATCACACTGCTTCTATACACATCATAACCATTGGCCCTAGCTGAGGGACAACCTACGGTTGGCATTGGCCAGGACAGTGTGGTATCTATGGCACATGTGTCAGGACACAGCAGCCATAGCCAGATGTCTGGCGGGTTATCACAAAGGCAGATTTGTAGGGGTGCTCGTAGGAGCACTGCTGGTCATCATGCCTCTGGCAGACGTGCCACATCTATTTCAACCACATGCATGTTCCAGACTCTCATGGAGGCAAAGGCATGAGAGGAACAGTACACCAGGCAGGGTCTAAGGGCACAAAGGGCTCATCACACCTCTGTAACTGACATTATCCGTGACCTAGCAGGTGCCATCTGTAATTACACTGAGGTCATGGATTGATGGTGGAGTGAGACATTGGATCTCATCCACAATGTCATGTCCATGCATCAGGACAGGGCAGGACGGTTGCAACGGCCATGTGGACGTATGCCAGCAACAGAAGCAGATGGAGGTCACCGTAGATGTCCAGCCAGTCACAGCCACTCCCGTAGTGGCAGTACTAGTCCCAGCACTGAGGGGGTCTGTCCACAAACAGTCATAGCAGACCATGTGCACGTGGCCCTGGCCAGTCCCAGGAGGGACCTGGATTCAGTGGACGTCCGTCAAACTTGGGGGACAGTACTTGGTCTGGCTATGTACCTGATTCTGCCTGTAGCATCCCTGCCAGGCACAGGTCCCATGTGTGTGGCCGGAGACAGCGAACTGCAAACCCTGCCAGGTACTGTCTGCAGCTGTCCCACAATTCCCTGTACAGGGCAGCCACATGGACGAACTGTGTGCATTCAGACACACACACATAAACAACAAACCTAGGGCAGCCACATACCTGCACACACGATATCACTAGTGGCCCATAATAATACTTAGCCCCCTCACACACACACATGTTGTCAATTGTATGGCTCAGCCTAGGCCTCTGGCAAACCAACAACACACCCTGTGCATATGATGATACCTGTACCACTCCCTGATATCCATAACATCTATGCAGGGACAGGCAACCATGGTTCTGATGCACAGGGTGACTGTACAACAGTGTAGCAATGGAATGATGTGTAGCATGTTGTCACCAGTAAAGTGAAATGCTAATATCTTGGAAGGTGTAGCTGTGCAGCCATAATGCATCATAGCTGTAATTAAAAATGTTGTATTGCTGTCACCAGTATCTGTTCTGTTTGTGTTGTGTTTGTCCATGTGCTACATGGCTGATGGGTGTAGTGGTGTCAGCAGGCCTTCTACAGTGAACACCAGTAAGTGAAGTGGGTAGTACACATGCCATGGCTGGGTACAACACACAGTGCCTTTGGTTTGGATGCAGTACAGGTACAGGACTGCACACATGGAGGTATGTCCCCGTGCAGGTAACACATCTGTTGCACATGTAATCCCATCAAGACAGGATAGGCACAACCACACAATGCTATATATGCAGTCTGCAATGTGGATAACATTTAACATGCTAACAGCAAGGTGTATGTCCCTTTCCCCACTCTACTGTGATCCTCTCCTAAGTAACATGTGTGCCAATGCTGGTGGCATAGCCCTACCCTTAGGAGGGTGTGAAGCGCTCAACTGCTGTGAATGGTGTAAACAACAACTAACAACCTGATTACATACACTGTACAGTATTACAGACAGCTATGTGGGGGGATAGATGCAACAGTAACTGCAATAATAGCAGTCGTGTCCACAACAGCCACACCCAGTGAGTTATAGCAACCCCAGTAGTGCTCCCCACCTCAACAGTTTGGAGGAGGGCATTGACACATCTATGACCTGTGAATGACTGTATGTCCACGGGATGGCATCTGTGGTATGTTGGCATATGCCAAGCAGTCCTGGTGGTAACATATTCTGTGAACAGAGGTAGATCCCGTAACAACTACACACAGTCCTACAAGCCGCATGGTGTACAAAAGCCTGCAATGATCTACATAGGCATTGTGCACCTCCTAACCCTCATCTACCCCTGTCATGATTGGGATAAGGAAGTATACCAGGTTCAGGTTGTATTCTCTACCTTTGACAAGTCCAACATTGGCAGGATCCCATGTGTTGAGATAACCAGTAACATTGGCCATGGATTCATTGTTGATATGTTCCATGTCCCTACAGACCAAGGTCATCAGGCTACTGGGTGGTAGTTCCCAGCTGACATGGTGGGTTTGTGGATGTCCCTGCCAACATTGGTGAATCCATTGTCAGGTGTAGGGCTATTGGATTGTATGAGGGATCCCAGCTACTTACTGCACCTGCCCAGGGGTTTCCCCCAAGCATGACACATCACTTGACTGTACTGCATGATATGTTAGTAATGCCAGCCTTACATCCTACAGGTGAGATGGAGTACTGCTAACATGTACTACCCTTATCATGTAGGGTCCTGCTTATGAGATCTGCTAAGGTTCATAGGTTCATAGGTTCATACTAGGCTATCTGCCCTAGGGCATTTATAAGCCTAGCCAGAGTGTGTATGGCTTTCGCACCCATTTTAAATTAATTTTGCTATGCCCTTTTTCGAGGTTAGTATACAGTGCCTCTGTCTAACAGTGACACAGAAGTGATACCCGGGGAAAACCTATGATCTCCCATCCACTCATCAAGATTCCTCTTGAAGAGAGTCAATGAGGGACTCTGCCTAACCTGGACTGGGATTTTATTCCAGAGTGAAGGGAGCCCCTGGGTTATGAATCTGTCCCTCCAGCATGTCCTATTTATTTCAGTGCTGAGGTTTAAGTCCCTCGAGCGCGTAGCTGGATGGGATTTGGATTTTCTGAGGTGCAACATGTCCATTAATTCCGGGTTGGACATGGCTTTATATGTCAGGCACAGATCACCTCTGAGCAGGCGGTATGCCACTGAGTAGAGCTGGAGTTTCTTTAACCGGGCAGCATACGGCATCTGTTTGAGCCCCTTGATCCTCTTGGAGGGGTACTTTTGGGGTCGTTCCAGTTGCTGTAGGTGTCTGGTAAGGTACATCCCAAAAGGGGCATTGTACTCAATTATGTGCCTGATGAGGGATGAGTAAAGAGGCACGA